>NC_089240.1:19464124-19751624 GCF_963924675.1 Phocoena phocoena
CTTTTGGTTTGGCAGGCCAAGTGACACACTTTATGGCCCTATGCCTTCTAATTTTTGCCTCTAACTCTTCCTTCTGACAAAAAGCCTTTCATTTTCCTTTTGAAGTACAGGGTATTCATCATCCGTTCTCCTAGTATACTTTTAGTATCTTCAATTTCAATATAATAAAATCTTCCATATGTGAGGAACTATATGCAAGGTCCTCCAGAGTCTAGAAAAATGAGTAAGTTTGTCTCTGTCCCCAAATACCCCTATCAGAAAAATAAAAACCCAGGATAAAGTATTTACCTGGGAAATATACAGAAAACACAATGACTGCTGAAAGTGTAGAAACAAGGAACTCTAGGATTAAAGGAGAGATGCCTGGATGTGGAAATATCTGGAAGGAGCCTCAATGGCATCTTGACATACCAAGCATTTCTTCCAAACACAAGGATATGAAACTAGGAATCAATTACAGTGAGAAAAATGAAAAAAACACAAACACATGGAGAGCAAACAACATGATACTAAAACACCAATGAGTCAAAGAGGAAATCAGAAAATACCTTGAGACAAGCGAAAATGGAAACACAGCTTTCCAAAATCTATGACATGCAGCAAAAGCAGTTCTAAAAGAAAAGTTTACAGCAATAGAGGCATACCTTAACAAGAAAAATCTCAAATAAACAATTTAACCTACAATCTAAAGGAATTAGAAAAAGAAGAAAAAAGCCCAAAGTCAGCAGAAGGAAGGAAATAATAAATATCAGAGAAGAAATAAATAAAATAGAGATAAAAAATATTAGAAAAGATCAAGGAAACCAAGAGCTAGTTCTTTGAAAGGATAAAAAACTTGACAAATCATTAGCCAGGCTCACCAAGAAGAAGAGAGGATCCAAAGTAACAAATGAAAAAGGAGAAATTACAACCAATACCACAGAGATACAAAAATTAAAAAGAGAATACTACAAACCAGCAGTAATATGCCAACAAACTGAACAACATAAAGAAAGAAGAAATGGCTAAATTTCTAGAAACATACAATCTTCCAAGACTGAATCACGAAGAGACAGACAATCTGAACAGACTCATCAATAGTAGTGAAAATGAATTAGTCATCCAAAAATTCCCAGCAAACAAAGCTCAGGACAGGATGGCTTAACAGGGGAATTCTACCAAACATAAAAAGAAGAGCTAATACTTATCCTTCTCAAACCATTCCCAAAAATTGAAGAGGAGAGCTGACAAATTCACTCTCTGAGGCCACCATTACCCTGATGCCAAAACCAGACAAAGACACTACAAAAAAAAGAAAGTTACAGGCCAATATCTTTGATGATTATAGATGCAAAAATCTGCAACAAAATATTAGCAAACTGAATTCAACAATATATACAAAGGCACACCATGACCAAGTGGCGTTTATTTCAGGGATGCAAGGATGCTTCAATGTCTGCAAATCAATCTATGTGGTACCCCACATTTACAAAACGAAGAATAAAAATCAAATGATTATCACAATAGATGAAGAAAAATCACTGGACAAAATTCACATCCATGCATGAAAAAAACTCTCATCAAAGTTGGTATAGAGGGAACATATCTCAACATAATAAAGGGCATATATGATAAACTCACAGCTAAAATCATACTCAATGGTGAAAACCTGAAAGTTTCTTCTCTAAAATCTGGTGTAAGACATACTGGGCATACTTATGCCCACTCCCACCACTTCTATTTAACACAGTATTTGGAAGTCCTAGCCACAGCAATCAGACAAGAAATAGAAATAAAAGGCATCCAAATTGAAAGGGAAGAAGTAAAATTGTCACTATTTGCAGATGACATGATACTACATATAAAAAACCCTAAGGTTTCCAACAAAAAACTATTATAATAAATTCAGGAAAGCTGCAGGATACAAGATTAATATACAGAAATCTGTTGCTTTTCTATACACTAATAAGGAACTACCCAAAAGAGAAAGCAAGAAAACAATCTGGTTCAATATCACATCAAAAAGAATTAAAATACTAGGAATACACTTAACCAAAGGGGTTAAAGACCTATACTCTGAAAACTATAAAACACTGATAAACTGAAAAAGATACAAAGAAATGGAAAGATGTCCCATGTTCACAGATTGGAAGAATTAATATTTTTTAAATGTCCATACTACCCAAGGCAATCTACAGATTTAATGAAATCCCTATCAAAATACCCATAACATTTTTCCACGGAACTAGAACAAATTATCCTAATATTTAATATGGAACCACAAAAGACTCCAAATAGCCAAAGCAATGTTTACAAAAAAAGAACAAAGATGGAGGTATCATGCTTTCTGACTTCTGACTATACAAAGCTACAGCAATCAAAACAATAGGGTAGGGGCTTCCCTGGTGGCGCAGTGGTTGAGAGTCCACCTGCCGACGCAGGGGACATGGGTTCGTGCTCTGGTCCGGGAAGATACCACATGCCGCGGAGCGGCTGCGCCCGTGAGCCATGGCCGCTGAGGCTGTGCGTCCAGAGTCTGTGCTCCGCAACGGGAGAGGCCACAACAGTCAGAGGACCGCGTATGGAAAAAAAAAAAAAACCAAAAAATATGGTACAAAGGAGCTTCAACATGGCAGAAGATTAAGACACGGAGATCACCTTCCTCCCCACAAATACCTCAGAAATACATCTACACGTGGAACAACTCCTACAGAACACTTACTGAATGCTGGCAAAAGACCTCAGACCTCCCAAAAGGCAAGAAACTCCCCACGTACCTGGGTAGGGCAAAAGAAAAAAGAATAAAGAGAGACAAAAGAATACGGACAGGACCTGCACCAGTGGGAGGGAGCTGTGGAGGAGGAAAGGTCTCCACACACTAGAAGCCCCTTCGCAGGCAGAGACTGCGGGAGGCGGAGGGGGAAAGCTACGGAGCCGCCGAGGAGAGCACAGCAACAGGGGTGCGGAGGGCAAAGCGGTGAGATTCCAGCGCAGAGGATCGGTGCCGACTGGCACTCACCAGCCCGAGAAGCTTGTCTGCTCCCCCGCCGGGGTGGGTGGGGCTGCGAGCTGAGGCTCGGGCTTCAGTCAGAGCGCAGGGAGAGGACTGGGGTTGGCGGCGTGTACCCAGCCTGCAGGGGGTTAGTGCACCACGGCTAGCCGGGAGGGAGTCAGGGGAAAAGACTGGACCTGCCGAAGAGGCAGGAGACTTTTTCCTCCCTCTTTGTTTCCTGGTGCACGAGGAGAGGGGATTAAGAGCGCTGCTTAAAGGAGCTCCAGAGACGGGCGCGAGCCACGGCTAAAAGCTCAGACCCCAGAGACAGGCATGAGACGCTAAGGCTGCTGCCGCCGCCACCAAGAAACCTGTGTGCGAGCACAGGTCCTATCCACACCCCCCTTCCGGGGAGCCTGTGCAGCCCGCCACTGCCAGGGTCCCGGGTTCCAGGGACAACTCCCCCAGGAAAACGCACGGCGCGCCTCAGACTGGTGCAACGTCACACTGGCCTCTGCCGCCGCAGGCTCGCCCCGCGCTCCGTGCCCCTCGTCCCCCCAGCCGAGTGAGCCAGAGCCCCCGAATCACCGGCTCCTTTAACCCCGTCCTGTCTGAGCGAAGAAGAGACGCCCTCCTGCGACCTACACGCAGAGGCGGGGCCAAGTCCAAAGCTGAACCCCAGGCGCTGTGCAAACAAAGAAGAGAAAGGGAAATTTTTCCCAACAGCCTCAGGAGCAGCGGATTAAATCTCCACAATCAACGTGATGTACCCTGCATATCTGGAATACCTGGATAGACAACAAATCATCCCAAATTGAGGAGGGGGACTTTGGAAACAACGATATATATATACTTTTTCCCTTTTTCTCTTTTTCTGAGTGCGTCTGTGTATGCTTCTCTGTGTGATTCTGTCTATATAGTTTTGCTTTTACCATGAGTGGTAGGGTTCTGTTTTTTTATTACTTTAAAAAATATTCTTTTCTTCATAATTTTTTATTTTAATAAGTTTATTTTATATTACTTTATTTTATCTTCTTCTTCCTCTCTTTCTTTCTTTTCTCCCTTTTATTCTGAGCCGTGTGGAGGACAGGCTCTTGGTGCTCCAGCCAGGCGTCAGGGCTGTGCCTCTGAGGAGGGAGAGCCAAGTTCAGGACACTGGTCCACAAGAGCCCTCTCAGCTCCACATAATATCAAATGGCGAAAATCTCCCAGAAATCTCCATATCAATGCCAAGACCCCGCTCCACTCGACGACCAGCAAGCGACAGTGCTGGACACCCTATCCCAAACAACTAGCAAGACAGGAACACAACCCCACCCATTAGCACAGAGGCTGCCAAAAATCATAATAAGGCCACAGACACCCCAAAACACACCACCAGACGTGGACCTGCCCACCAGAAAGACAAGATCCAGCCTCATCCACCAGAACACAGGCACTAGTCCCCTCCACCAGGAAGCCTACAGAACCCACTGAACCAACCTTAGTCACTGGGGACAGACACCAAAAACAACGGAAACTACGAACCTGCAGCCTGCGAAAAAGAGACCCCAAACACAGTAAGATAAGCAAAATGAGAAGACAGAGAAACACACAGCAGATGAAGGAGCAAGGCAAAAACCCACCAGACCTAACAAGTGAAGAGGAAATAGGCAGTCTACCTGAAACAGAATTCAGAATAATGATAGTAAAGATGATCCAAAATCTTGGAAATGGAATGGAGAAAATACAAGAAATGTTTCACAAGGACCTAGCGGACCTAAAGAGCAAACAAACAATGATGAACAACACAATAAAGGAAATTAAAAATTCTCTAGAAGGGAACAATAGCAGAATAACTGAGGCAGAAGAACGGATAAATGACCTGGAAGATAAAATAGTGGAAATAACTACTGCAGAGCAGAATAAAGAAAAAAGAATGAAAAGAATTGAGGACAGCCTCAGAGACTTCTGAGACAACATTAAACACACCAACATTCGAATTACAGGGGTCCCAGAAGAAGAGAAAAAGAAAGGGACTGAGTAAATATTGGAAGAGATTACAGTTGAAAACTTCCCTAATATGGGAAAGCAAATAGTTAATCAAGTCCAGGAAGCACAGCGAGTCCCATACAGGATAAATCCAAGGAGAAACATGCCAAGACACGTATTAATTAAACTATTAAAAATTAAATACAAAGAACAAATATTAAAAGCAGCAAGGAAAAAACAACAAGTAACACATAAGGGAATCCCTATAAGGTTAAGAGCTGATCTTTCAGCAGAAACTCTGCAAGCCACAAGGGAGTGGCAGGACATATTTAAAGTGATGAAGGACAAAGACCTACAACCAAGATTACTCTACCCACCAAGGATCTTATTCAGATTTGACGGAGAAATTAATAGCTTGACAGACAAGCAAAAGCTAAGAGAATTCAGCACCACCAAACTAGCTTTACAACAAATGCTACAGGAACTTCTCTAGGCAGGACACACAAGAGAAGGAAACGACCTACAATAGTAAACTCAAAACAATTAAGAAAATGGTAATAGGAACGTACATATCGATAATTACCTTAAATGTAAATGGATTAAATGCTTGAACCAAAAGACACAGACTGGCTGAATGGGTACAAAAAGAAGACCCGTATATATGCTGTCTACAAGAGACCCACTTCAGACCTAGGGACACATACAGACTGAAAGTGAGGGGACGGAAAAAGATATTTCATGCAAATGGAAATCAAAAGAAAGCTGGAGTAGCAGTTCACGTACAAGACAAAACAGACTTTAAAACAAAGACTATTACAAGAGATAAAGAAGGACACTACATACTGATCAAGGGGATCAATCCAAAAAGAACATATAACAATTGTAAATATTTATGCATCCAACATAGGAGCACCTCAATACATAAGGCAAATACTAACAGCCATAAAAGGGGAAATGGACAGTAACACAATCATAGTATGGGACTTTAACACCCCACATTCACCAATGGACACATCATCCAAAAAGAAAATAAATAAGGAAACACAAGCTTTAAATGATACATTAAACAAGATGGACTTAATTGATATTTATAGGACATTCCATCCAAAAGCAACAGAATACATATTCGTCTCACGTGCTCCTGGAACATTCTCCAGGATAGATCATATCTTGGCTCACAAATCAAACTATGGTAAATTTTAAAAAATTGAAATCATATCCAGTATTTTTTCCGACCACAACACTATGAGATTAGGCATCAATTACAGGAAAAAACTATGTAAGAACTACAAACACATGGAGGCTAAACAACACAATACTTAATAACCAAGAGCTCACTGGAGAAAGCAAAGAGGAAATAAAAATTACCTAGACACAAATGACACTGAAACACGACGACCCAAAACCTATGAGATGCAGCAAAAGCAGTTCTAAGAGGGAAGTTTGCAGCAATAAAATCCTACCTCAAGAAACAAGAGAAATCTCAAATAAACAACCTAATCTTACACCTAAAGCAACTAGTGAAAGAAAACAAAAAAAGCCCAAAGTTAGCAGAAGGAAAGAAATCATAAAGATCAGATCAGAAGTAAATCAAAAAGAAATGATAGCAAATATCAATAAAATTAAAAGCAGGCTCTTTGAGAAGGTAAACAAAATTGATAAACCAATAGCCAGACTTACCAAGAAAAAATGTGAGAAGACTCAAACCAATAAAATTAGAAATGAAAAAGGGTAACAACTGACACTGCAGAAATACAAAGGATCATGAGAGATTACTACAAGTAACTCTATGCCAATAAAATGGACAACCTGGAAGAAATGGACAAATTCTTAGAAACACACAACCTTGCGAGACTAAACCAGGAAGAAATAGAAAATATGAACAGACCAATCACAAACACTGAAACAGGAACTGTGATTAAAAATCTTCCAACGGGGGCTTCCCTGCTGGCGCAGTGGTTGGGAGTCCGCCTGCCGATGCAGTGGATGTGGGTTCATGCCCTGGTCCAGGAAGATCCCACATGCCGCGGAGCAGCTGGGCTCGTGAGCCATGGCCGCTGAACCTGCACGTCCGGAGCCTGGGCTCCGCAATGGGAGAGGCCACATCAGTGAGAGGCCCGCGTATCGCAAAAAAAAAAAAAAAAAAAAAAAAATCTTCCAAGAAACAAAAGCAAAGGGCCAGATGGTTTCACAGGCGAATTCTATCAAACATTTCGAGAAGAGCGAACACCTATCCTTCTCAAACTCTTCAAAAATACAGCAGAGGGAAGAACACTCCCGAACTCAGTCTACGAGGCCACCATCACTCTGATACCAAAACCAGACAAAGCTGTCACAAAGAAAGAAAACTACAGACCAATATCACCGATGAACACAGATGCAAAACTCCTCAAAAAAATACTACCAAACAGAGTCCAGCAGCACATTAAAAGGATCATACACCATGATACAGTGGGGTTTACCCCAGTAATGCAAGGACTCTTCAATATACGCAAATCAATCAATGTGATACACCATATTAACAAATGGAAGGAGAAAAACCATATGATCATCTCAATAGATGCAGAGAAAGCTTTTGACAAAATTCAACACCCATTTATGATAAAAAAAAAAAAAAACCGTCCGTAAGGTAGGCATAGAGGGAACTTTCCTCAACAAAATAAAGGCCATATATGGCAAACCCACAGCCAACATCGTCCTCAATGGTGAAAAACGGAAACCATTTCCACTAAGATCAGGAACAAGACAACGTTGCCCACTCGCACCACTACTATTCAACATAGTTTTGGAAGTTTTAGCCACAGCAATCAGAGAAGAAAAAGAAATAAAAGGAATCCAAATTGGAAAAGAAGAAGTAAAGCTGTCACTGTTTGCAGATGACATGATACTCGACATAGGGAATCTTAAAGATGCTACCAGAGAACTACTAGAGCTAATCAATGAATTTGGTAAAGTATCAGGATACAAAATTAATGCACAGAAATCTCTTGCATTCCTATACTCTAATGATGAAAAATCTGAAAGTGAAGTTAAGAAAACACTCCCATTCACCACTGCAAAAAAAAGAATGAAATATCTAGAAATAAACCTACCTAAGGAGACAAAAGACCTGTAGGCAGAAAATTATAAGACACTGATGAAAGAAATTAAAGGTGATACAAATAGATGGACAGATATACCATGTTCTAGGACCGGAAGAATCAACATTGTGAAAATGACTCTCCTCCCCAAAGCAATCTACAGATGCAATACAATCCCTATCAAACTACCACTGGCATTTTTCACAGAACTAGAACAAAAAATTTCGCACTTCGTATGGAAACAAAAAAGACCCCAAAGAGCCAAAGTAATCTTGAGGAAGAAAAACGGAGCTGGAGGAATCAGGCTCCCTGACATCAGACTATACAACAAAGCTACAGTGATCAAGACAGTATGGTACTGGCACAGAAATACAAATATTGATCAATGAAACAGGATAGAAAGTCCAGAGATAAGCCCACGCACATATGGTCACCTTATCTTTGATAAAGGAGGCAAAAATATACAATGGACAAAAGACAGCCTCTTCAGTAAGTGGTGCTGGGAAAACTGGACAGCTACATGTAAAAGAATGAAATTAGAACACTCCCTAACACCACACACAAAAATAAACTCAAAATGGATTAAGGACCTAAATCTAAGGCCACACACCATCAAACACTTACAGGAAAACATAGGCAGAACACCCTATGACATAAATCACAGCAAGACCCTTTCTGACCCACCTCCTAGAGAAATGGACATAAAAACAAAAACAAACAAATGGGACCTAATGAAACTTAAAAGCTTTTGCACAGCAAAGGAAACCATAAACAAGACCAAAAGACAGCTCTCAGAATGGGAGAAAATACTTGCAAACGAAGGCACTGACAAAGGATTAATCTCCAAAACATACAAGCAACTAATGCAGCTCAAAATGAAAAAAACAAACAACCCAATCCAAACATGGGCAGAAGACCTACACAGACATGGCTCCAAAGAAAACATATAGATTGCCAACAGACACATGAAAGAATGCTCAACATCATTAATCATTAGAGAACTGCAAATCAAAACTACAATGCACTATCATCTCACACTGGTCAGAATGGCCATCATCAAAAAATCTACAAACAGTAAATGCTGCAGAGGGTGTGGAGAAAAAGGGAACCCTCTAGCGCTGTTGGGGGGAATGTAAATTGATACAGCCACTATGGAGAACAAAATGGACGTTCCTTAAATATCTAAAAATAGAACTACCATACGACCCAGCAATCCCACTACTGGGCATATACCCTGAGAAAACCATAATTCAAAAAGAGTCACGAGGGCTTCCCCGCTGGCGCAGTGGTTAGGAATCCGCCTGCCAATGCAGGGGACACGGGTTCAAGCCCTGGTCCGGGAAGATCCTACATGCCGTGGAGCAACTAAGCCCGTGCGCCACAACTACTGAGCCTGTGCCCTAGAGCCTTCGAGCCACAGCTACTGAAGCCCGCGTGCCTAGAGCCCGTGCTCCGCAACAACAGAAGCCACCGCAATGAGAACCCGCACACAGCAACGAAGACCCAATGCAGCCATAAATACATAAATAAATAAATAAATAAATTAAAAAAAAAAAAAAAAAAAAGAGTCACAAACCAAAAGGTTCATTGCAGCTCTATTTACAACAGCCCAGAGATGGAAACAACCTAAGTGCCCATCATCGGATGAATGGATAAAGAAGACGTGGCACATATATACAATGGAATATTACTCAGCCATAGAAAGAAATGAAATTGAGCTATTTGTAATGAGGTGGATGGACCTAGAGTCTGTCCTACAGAGTGAAGTAAGTCAGAAAGAGAAAGACAAATACAGTATGCTAACACATATATAAGGAATCTAAGAAAAACAAATATCATGAATAACCTAGTGGTAGGACAGGAATAAAGACGCAGACCTACTAGAGAATGGACTTGAAGATACGGGGAGTGTGAAGGGTAAGCTCGGACAAAGTGCAAGAGTGGCATGGCCATATATACAGTACTCAACATAAAATAGATAGCTAGTGGGAAGCAGCCGCAAAGCACAGGGAGATCAGCTCGGTGCTTTGTGACCACTAAAGTGGTGGGATAGGGAGGGTGGGAGGGAGGGAGATGCAAGAGAGAAGAGATATGGGAACATATGTATATATATATAACTGATTCATTTTCTTGTAAAGCAGAAACTAACACGCTATTGTAAAGCAATTACACTCCAATAAAGTTGTTTAAAAAAACACAAAAAAAAGAAAAAGAAAATACACCATAAACAAAAGCAACAATATAAAAAACATACCTAGAAAGAAACCATGCAGAAATGTATATAATCTATATGGAGTCAAAAATAAGAATTTCCTGATTGACTTAGGAAAAAGAAGTCTCAACCAGAATAGTATGTTATGTGTATTCATGAGGCACAGATATTGTAAGAATATCGATTTTCCTTAATTTATTTACAGATGTAGTACCTCATCCATAGCAGGTGATGACAATCAAACATGGGCTACTCATTCCTGTACCCAAAATCAACCATGGAAACACTACAGAAGGAATAAAGAAAAAACATTAACAAACACAAAAACACAAAACTAAGTAATCCCTGAGGGACAATAAGTCTCCACTGAACTAGAACCTGAGTGTGGGCAGGAAGGGGGATGCCCTGAATTCGAGACAGGTCTGTAGCCTGCAAGAGAGGCAGATGACAGGATTGATTAGAGAGAAGCCTTTAAACTTGAGCCCTTGATTCTTCCACTGTGCTCTGGGACCATGAATCTCTACTGCTTCACTGAAGGAATCTGAGGCAGCATTTCAGAGCCCACGGGCCAGGAGCGTGGGACACCAAAGATTGGGCTGGATGTGGCAGTATGGTCCACAGGCTGTGAAATAACCATCTGAAACTTTCTTAGTGCATGACAACTGGCCTTTTTAAGTGATCATCTTAATAGACTATCGCACACGGACTAAAAGACAAAAGCAAGTAACACAGTTGCTGTACAGAAGGACAGAAATTCATTTGTGAACTTTTGGGCAACGCCCGTGATGTCAACAAAGAGAGACCACAGTGGGAACTGTCAGGCTAAGGCGCCCCTTCACTAACTCCTCTGGGATTCTGTGGGGCACGGTTGGGGACAGGGATGGATTCATACCAGAGAAGGAAGGAATCGCAGGCCCTGCCAGCAGTCAATGTGAGGACCTTGAGTGAGACCTGACGGGCTCCAAACCACAGAAGAGAGTCTCGCCTCCTTTCCCCTCAGCTCACCTTACCTGCAGCAGCCATCTCTGGGAGGCTCCAGGCAGAAGTGTCCAGATTAGACGTGCCTGCACTTCACACCAGCCGTCTCAGGGAGTTGATGTCTTTGATGTGAGGCCTTGGCCTCAGGTCAGCAGACGGGAGGTAGCCCAGCACCTACAGGGAGTCAAGAGAAGACACAGAGAGAGGATTGAGAGCACCATCCACCACAGAAGAGGGGGCCCCAAAGAGCCCTGTCAGTCTCGGGGGACCCAGGCATGGCTGTGAGGCTCAGGGCCCCAGATACTTCCGGCTGGGGGCGCCGACAGAAATGAGAGCCAAGTTGTGACGCCTGCTTACTCAGCTCAGCAGAGGGAAATGTCCCCGAACCCGCCAAGAGTCAATGAAAGGCCCTCGTGCCAGGTCTGCGGGAAGCTTCCCCGGAACCACCCCCCACCTCCCGTTCCATCCTGCCCCGCCCCGGCCGCAGCCCGCCCCGCCCCCAGCGCGCCCCGCCCCAGCCCCAGCGCGCCCCACCCCGGCCCCAGCGCACGCCTGCTGTTCTCCTGGAGCCCGGATGCGCAGGACCGGAAGTGACGTCCGCCTAACTGTGCTGTGGGGGCGCGCCATTTTTGAGAGCTGACGTGTGGCGAGGGTGAGCCACGGGAGGAGTGCCACATCTCGTCAGGTGTCAAGGTGTGAAGTGACCCCAGTTAGAAGTGCGGGGACACGCCCCCGACACCCCCAATCCCCATTCCCTCCGAAAAGAGGCGGCCACACAGGCCCCGCCCACCCCGCCCCTGCTCGCGGCCCAAGAGGCTCGGGCCTGGCTGTTAGGCCCAAAGTCCATCCGCTTCCCCCGCGGGGTCTCAGGCAAGGAAGTCCTCGCTCTAAAGCTGGCGGACCCTGGCTCAGCTCAGTAGAGGGAGCGCCCCAGGCCCTGTGGAGTGAAGGACGGGAGCCTCGTGAGGACCGAGGGGCTCCACACCCCATTATGGTGGCCACGCGGACCCCGCCCCTGACGTCGGCCTGGGAGCCTCCGGGCAGGTCTAAAGACTGAGGGGCTCCCTCAGTGCGAACGCGGACAGACGTACGGACAGACGCGGGAGACCCAGGGAGGAGGGGGCCTTGTCCTGAGGGGCTGGCCGCAGGTCAGCAGAGGGAGAATTTCCAGGGCACGGTGGGAGGAGTCAGGGCGAGAACCATCCTCCTCGTCGCAAGGGCACCTCAGAACCCCTCCCCTGTTGTCAGCCGCTTCCTTCTGGCCACACACGGAGGAGGGAGGGCTGCTGTCTGAGAGGACAGGTGCAGGCCAGCAGAAGGCGCATCCCTAAGCACGCCCAAGAGTCAGCCCAAGCCCCCGAGTGAGGGCCAGTGGGGCCGCCAGCCACAGGGCCTCGACCTGTCTGCCGCACGCTGCAGGCTTGGTAAAACTCTGCCACATGCGGCCGCGTGGTCACCCTCACTGCCTCCGAATGAGACTCAAGGAGGTGTCGGCACTGGTGCGAGCAGATGGCCCTCGGGGCCAGAGGAGCTCCAGGCTGCACCGGCCGTCCAGGGAGGACCCCGAGTGAGGACTAAGGGAGTCACCCACCCCGAAGAGAAGGGACAAGAGAGAATATGGCCCGTTCCCTCCTGTCAACCCTCGGACTGCCAAGAAAGGACTGTCAGGCTGAGACTGCCCGTAATTTCCTCTGCCAGGTCCGAGGGAGGTTAGAGCTTTGTTCTGAAGGGGCAGCCACCAGGCAGCAGAAGGGAGGGTCCCAGGACCCTTGGGTGGTGGGCTGAACGCTCCCTCCTTTCCTCCTCCTGGGTGTCATGGAAGATGGTGGTGTCAACTTCAGAGCAGCAGAGGGAATGGGGGGTAGGGGGTTGGGGGAGTCTTGCCAACAACTGTCATCCCGACTCTGAATGGGAACCGCGGGGACCTACCTCCCCTGCCAGCCCCCACTGTCACCCCCATACCGCCCAGGCAGGGCTGGCTGGCTGTGCCCCACGGCTCACTCTACCGTCCTCCACAGGGGTCTCAGGGGACAGGCTGAGCAGGAGAACAGGAGCCCAGTGGGTCCTCGAGCAGTGCCCTCAAGGACCCTGCAGAGGCGGCCTTGGTTAAAACCAGGGAGGAATCTCCCTACTGAAGGTGCTCACAGCATCTCCTTGTCCCTCCCCCAGGTGCCCTCGTTGCCTGCCTTCCTGCGCACACTCCTGCCTGCGGGCCCTGACCTGTGTCATCATGCCTCGGGGCCAGAAGAGCAAGCGCCGTGCCCGCGAGAAACGCCACCAGGCCCAGGGGGAGACTCAGAGTCTCAAGCGTGCCCAGGCCACTGAGGCGGCGGAGGCGGAGGCGGTGGCGGCGGAAGAGATACAAGAGTCGCCCTCCTCCCCAGCTTCTGTTTCGCAGGATACTTCCCAGAGCTCCCCTGCTGCTGGCACTCGCCAGGAGCCTCAGGTAGCTCCAGCCACTACCTCTCGTGATGAAGGGGTTTCATGCCCAGGATCTGAAGAGGGTGCCCAGAGCCAAGATGAGAAAAGTGCAGGTACCTCCCAGGCAGCACCTTCCACTCGCAGCAGTTGCAGAGATCCTCTGACCAGGAAGGTCAGAATATTCGTGCAGTTCCTGCTAGAGAAGTACAAGACGAAGAAGCCCATCCTGCAGGCAGCACTGCTGAAGACTCTCAACAGGAAGTACAGGAAGCACTTCCCTGAGATCCTCGGGAGAGCCTGTAAGATCATGGAGGTGGTCTTTGGCCTCGAGCTGAAG
The DNA here is from genome assembly GCF_963924675.1 of Phocoena phocoena. NCBI lineage: Eukaryota > Metazoa > Chordata > Mammalia > Artiodactyla > Phocoenidae > Phocoena > Phocoena phocoena. Next base: position 19,478,095 of record NC_089240.1, read on the forward strand.
GAAGTCGACCGCAGCAATCACTCCTACGCCCTCATCAGCAAGATGGCCCTCCCCAGCGACGGAAGTCCGAGTGATGAGTTTGGGCTGCCCAAGTCCGGTCTCCTGATGGTTCTCCTGGGCATGATCTTCACGAAGGGCAACCGTGCCACCGAAGAGGAGTTCTGGGAATTCCTCAATGCGTTGGGTTTCTATGCTGGGAGGAGGCACCTGATCTTCGGGGAGCCCACGAGGTTCATCAGCAAAGATTTCGTGATGCAGAAGTACCTGACCTACTGCCAGGTGCCCAACAGCAATCCTCCGCGCTATGAGTTCCTGTGGGGCCCGAGAGCCCACGCTGAAACCAGCAAGATGAAAGTGCTGGAGTTTGTGGCCAAGATCATCGGTACCGTCCCCAGTGCCTTACCAAATCTCTATGAGGAAGCTCTGAAAGATGAGGAAGAGAGAGCAAAAGTGAGAGTCGCGGCCAGGGCTGCAGCTGCTGCTGCAAGAGGCCCTTACATAGCCAAGATCCACAGCTGCCCCAAATGTAGGGGGGTAGGCCGCGGGCACTTTGCTTACTTTGTTTTGGCAAACAGCAGTCAGGCTCCTAAATAGTGCAGAGTAGTAGGGGTGGAGGGAACAAAGTATAGATCTTATTTATCCTCCTGTTTTAAACTAGTAACTTCTATATATTATTGATTGATTGATTTAGGGTTTTTCCAATGTTTTCTTCTTGTAATAGAGAGTGTGTTTTCTTAAGAATAGGAATTTGTGAATGACCATTGCTTGCATATTTATTGCTGTTTAAAGAGTTCTAAAGTTACAGTTTTGGTATATGTAAAAGGAATTCACGAACCATCTATATTTTCTGTATGATCCAGAAGTAGAAAATATGGCACTGCAATAGACACTGTCATGGAAACGTGAAAGGCGACCACAGAAAGTATTTAGGAACAAAAAATGGAGAAAACAGAGAGTAAAAGCCATTTAACTCGTGGTTTCCCTTACTTCGTTTAAACTTTCTTTTGGAAGAAATAAAAGATACTTTGATTTAGCTCATTTGTGAGTATTTGTTTCTTTTGCCCTAGTGGACTGCATATGCTCTGCTACCTACTGGATTAAAAATAAACTCTGATGGGAGGGTGGTATTTTGGGGGTTCATAATAATCATATCATAACTGCCATTCATCAAAAACCCAATATTTCTTAATGAGTATGCCACTGCTTTACATGTAGTACATAACATTCCAACATTCACGCAGGATAGGATTTAGCAGACTCCCTTTACAGGTGAATAACTTGCAAATTTCTCAAGTTCACAAGACTGATTAAGTGACCTTGCTGGGTCTAGTCCCCTGGTCTGGAATAGTCTAGAGCCTACACTCTTCCACTCCTCCCAGCCTAAGCCAGACCTTACGTCTTTTAATTCATTTTTCTTCTCACCACTCCAAATTGTATCTCATGGGATAAAAGGGGCCCTGTTCCCAAAGCACTGTTTTGGAATACAGTAACAGTAACGCTGAATAAGTGAATGGTATGAATAAAAAGAAAAATTTTCGGTGACAGTGGGGTCTTCTACATACGCAATGTCAGATACCCTGAAAAGATCAGCATCTCCTCATTTACTCTTCAAGTTTCTCAGGGACATAAAAGCCTTGGTTTAAGAGCTGTGTCCTCAGGTCAGTGGAGGGAGGAGTCCCAGCCTCTGATAGTTACTCAAGGTGAGGACCTTAGAACAGAAGGGGGCCCCACAAAGCCTACCCTGCTTTCTCCCTTGTGTGGCCATGCGCAGAGCTGTCTGTCTGAAGGTACCCCTTCTTTTCCTCCGGGGCAAGGGTGGAGAGGTTCTCAGGGAAGTGAGTTCCTTGGTCTTGTGGCAGCATCTCCAATTCTGCCCAAGTAGGAGATCCTAACAGGCCTTAATTTGCTTCAGGGTGAGGACACTGGGTGCCGATGAGTGGACTCCCCATAACAAAGGGGACCACACAGAGGCCCCCCGTCAGGGGTAGCCAGGGAATAGGTCTCTTATCTCCCCTTCTGGTGTCTCAGGAAGGTGAAAGCCTTGGCCTGAGGCTGGCAGACAGACAGTAGGGAGGGTGGAGTCCCATATGCTACCTGAAGTCAAGGTAAGAAACCTGAGTTAGGACTGAGGGGCCACTTGACTCCAGAAGAGTGGGGCCTTGTAAAGTCCTGCTCCTCAGAAGACCCCGACAGCTTTGGACAGATCTGGTTCATCCTGACTTCCGATTCAGAATTCCCAAGAAGGTAATGCCTTTGTTCTGAGGAGCACAGCTTCAGGGGAGTGGAGGGTGGAGTCCTGGGTCTGGTCAGGCATCACGATGAGGACCCTGAATGAGGAGCAAGAGGACCACTCACTCCGGAACAGAGGAGAATGCAGAGTCCCGCCCCTGAGGTCAGCCCCAGGAGGCCCAGGACAAAGCTTTCTGGCTGACCTGCCCCCTCTTTCCACTGGGGGTGGTCTCGGGGAGGCGAGGGCCTTTGTCTGTGGGGAACAGCCTCACTCAGTAGCGACTGGAAATCTAGTGACTCTAAATGAGGATAAAGGGACTCCACCTAGAGCAGAGCCCTGCCACTGGACACCTCCCCTTGGCAAATCCAGGAATGTTGGCATGATGCGCCCCACGCCTTTCCTTTTAGAGCGTCTCAGGTAGATGAGGCACTTGGTCCCAGGGGCCAGCCTCTGGGGAGCACAGGGAGGAATTCCAGGTCATGCCAAGAGTCGAGCAGAGGACCGTGAGGACTGAGGGAACCACCCAAATCATAAAAGTGGGGCCGCCACAGAATCCCTCCCTTACTGTCGGCCATGAGTGACCACAGGCAGTCATGCCCACGTGAGGCAACCCTCACATCCTCCTACGTGGTCTCAGGGAATTAAAGGCTGTAGTATGAGAGCACAGGCCTCTCTAGGTCACGGGAAGAGCCAGCGTAAGGACTCTGAGTGAGGACCAAGGGGAACGCACAACCGGAAAAGAGAGAGGAACACACGCATAGCCCCACCGCCCTTTCGGCCCCGGGAAGCCCCAGGCAGGGGTAGTTCGATGTGTCACCCACTTGCCTCCGGCTCTGGAGGACTCAGGTCGGTAGAGGGAAGAGTCCCAGATCCTGACAGAGTGAGGACTATTGAGGTCACAAACCCCAGAAGAGCAGAGCCCGGGGAATCTTGCCCTCTGTGTTAGTCCTCAGAAGCCCCTCAGAAATAGCTGTGGCTACACGTAGCCTACTCTGACTTCTACTTCTGGGGACTCAGGGTGGTGAGGACTTTGCTCCGAGGCTGGCTGACTCAGCACGGGGGACATTTCCAGGTTGTGCTAGGAGTTGGGGTGAGGACCTAAGGCTGGAGTGGAGCATGAAAACCGTAACGATGGGGGCAGCACATCATCTCTCCCCTGCTGTCAGTCCTGGGAGACGCCTGGAGAGATGTCAGGCCGAGCAGAGGCAACCCTTAACTCCTCCCAGGGTGACAGAGAAGTGGGGACAGTAATAGGTGAAGAGGGGGAGAAATTATAGGTCTTCCCAGGAGTCAAGCTGAGGAAGGGCCTGAGTGAGGACCGGCGCGGCCAAGCATAATAAGGCCTGGATCTGCCGGCCCCAGCTTCCTGCCTTCAGAGACCACAGGTAGACGTGGGACATCAGGCTACCCTCACTTTCTTCTGTTGGCTCTCAGAGACCGGTGGGCCTTTCTATGAGCACATGTCCTCAGGTAAAGAGACAGGAGCCACAGGCCTTCCCAGGAGTCAAACTGAGAACCCTGAGTGACGACCAGGGGGAACATGCCCCACCCGCTGAGCTGTGGGGACAACAAAGAGTCTAGCCTTGCCCCTGCTTTCAGCACTTGAAGGCTCAGGACAGGGCAGTCGGGCCGAGGCTCCTTTACATCAGGTCTAAGGGAGGTGAGACCCTTAGCCTGAAGGTAAAGCCATCAGAGGGCAGAAGGGTGGGTCCCAGGCCCGACGTGAAGCCAACTGGGAGCACTGAATAGGGACTGAGGACCCAGTGATCCCAGGATAGAAAGGACTCCACAGAGCTGTCAGTACTGTGTTCCCCCTGTCAGGCCGGTGAGCTGGGCCACCCCTCACTTCCTCCTCATGGGTCCCCGGGATCACTGAGGGGTCAACAGCAGAGCAACGGAGGGGAGGAAGCCCAGGTCCTGGCTGCCGTCCACCTAAAGATCCCCAAGATGAACTGAGCAGACTCCCCGCCCTAGAACACGGAAGGTCCCACTGGCAGCCCCTTCCTCCCCCGCTTCTGTTTCTCGGGGTACTCCCCCGAGCTCCCCTGCTGCTGGCACTCGCCAGGAGCCTCAGGGAGCCCCAGCCACGAGCTCTCGTGATGCAGGGGTTTCATGCCCAGGATCTGAAGAGGGTGCCCAGAGCCAAGATGAGGATAGCGAGTCACTCATGAGCGGGCCTGCCCCATCCTGGACGGTTCGCCTTTCCCTCCCCTACCTGGACACTGGTGGTTGCAGCATGCCCAGATATCCTGCCTCTCGTGGTCAAGGATCACTGCTAGGTTTCCAGCCATACCAGGACCAAGCAAGACAAAACCGTCAGCACAGGTTGACGCAGGCGCACCAAGACCTACAAGGTGACTCAAGGTAACCCAGGGTTCATTACGCCTCATTTGTAATAACTTAGCATTGCGGCTTTTGCTTCCCCGCCCCACCCCATGGGTTCTGCTTGGGTGCTTATGGGTAAGTGCCTGCATACTAGCAGGAAAGTTATATAGCCTAAAGCTGTCAATAGACTCGTCAGTCAAATAACACAGGACACAGGGAGGGACCACCGCTCTACAAAACATAGCCCTACCCCATTGCGGGGCTGCTTCTGGTTTCCAGACAGCCCGCTCTCCTGCTTTCTCGGGAGCGTACCTTTGCTCTGCTTAACTGAACTCTTGCTACTTAAAACTGCTCTATGCCTCTCGACTGAATTCTTCCTCTTTGGGAGGGGAAGAACCCAGGACACCGCCATTCTGCTGGTGACAGTATGGATCGCATATTCATTACTTTTACCAGGTACAAGTTAAAGTTTTGATATTTCATAAAACCAATTTAGAAACCTTCCATTCCTTTTTATGACCTAGAACAAGAAAACACAACAATGGTAGACAAGGCAGTAAAATCATGTGGATCAAGTAAAAAAAAAAGAAAAGAAAAAGAGTAAATGGTGGTACATTTTTGGTTTGTTTTATACTTTTAGTGCTTCTTTTGGTAAAACTGAAAGATGTTTTCTTAGATTACTCAAGATTGTGAGAGAAATTAAACAATAGTAAAGTAGACATCCTTATCGTTGCCACTCTTATTCCCAACCATTAATTGAGCATCTACTCTTTGGAAGGCTCTGTGGCAGAACTGGGGATGGTAAGAAAAAGAAGACTGAGCCACTGTCCAGAGACCTTCAGAGCCTAGGAGCTGCTGCCATATCAAGAAGATGGTGAGACACACTCTGAGACCTAAATAATTGGCAAGTTAAAACAAGGGGTGAGAAAGAGAGGAGGTTCCAGATGAGAGCAGTCAAGTGTAAATGCTCTGAAGCAAGGAAGTCTAGAGCTTTGGGACACTGCAGTTCCCTTGAGGAGGTGATTTTAAGTTAGGCGGGATGGTGGGCTAAATGAGGCTGAGTGAATTGTGGTGGGGGAGGGTGGGACCCTTAGATGGTGGGCCTCAGAGCTGACAGACTCAAGACTGGAATGGAAGCTGACCCTGAATTTTTACTTTGGGACTGTGGGTAAAACAGAGAGAATCTCCACCCGGGGCAGGAATAAAATGGCTTCCGTGTTCCCGTCCCAGTGCAGGTGAACACAGTGCACAAACTAGGTGTTTTAGTCCCATCGCCTCCAGGGAGTTTCTGAGAAACAAGGATGATACTTCCTTGAAGTGAGATGTCAAGAAGCCACTGTGATAGCACTCTTTGCACTGGGGTCAAAGGGCCAGAGGCCACTCCATTAAAGGGATGTTCTACTGCTTACCTTAAGTGTAATCTGGGGAACTCCAAATGAAGGCTACAATTTTTGGTGGTGGTGAAATTATAATGAAAATAGGGGTGGTTTCGATGAAAAGGCACCTGGGAGGGAAGTTGTTGGTCCTTGACACAAATTCTAGAACCTCTGAGTAGCATCCAGCTGGGAGAGATCCCTCTACACTCAAATGACATATTTACAAATGGGGAAATTTTACATAGTTTCACTGTCTAAGCAGTTTTGTTCGTTCCAAAGGTGCTGCGTAATCGTATTTTCTGACATCTCGTGAGATTAAAGAAAAAAATCCCAAAGAGTTGGTATTATGGTCTGGGGTCATAGTCATCGTAGTAATAGATGCCATTCTTGAAAGACCATTGCTGCAAGTGCTTTACAAACATCACGTATATTACAACAGCTCTCCAAGGTAGGGCTTATCAGACTCACTTTGCAGATGACGAAGTTGCAATTTTCTCAAGTTCACAAGACTTGTGACGGAGCTGGGAATAGACCCTTGGTCTGAATTCGTCTAGAGGCCAACACTGTTCCACTCTTCCCGGCCTGAGGCAGACCTAGTATCCTTTAATTCACTTGTCTCCTCACTACTTCAAACTGTATTTCAGGCAATTTAAACAATAAAAAGCAAGCAAGCAAACAAAAAACCCTGTAGCCAGAGGACTATAAACGGTCCTGATGAAGGAAGGTTAACACAAGAATAAACCGTAATTTGGGGATTGTCTGTGGGCTTCATTTATCTAGAGTCCTCCTGCCCCTCGTGCCAGGGTTCCCTGAAAGCTCACTGCCCTGGTCCCAGCACGTGTGTTCAGCTCCAGCACTTTCCCACGTTAGAGCTCCTTTCTCCTGAGACTTCCCCAGTGTGCCCTCAAGTCCAACTCTAGAATCTGTTAATGGTGTGTTGAGACTGGCCTCTGAATAAATACACCAATGAGTGAGCTCACCTAGGAGGTCAATATCCAAAGCCTCCCTCGTAAGTTGGAGATGAGGACCTGAATAGACATTTCTACAAAGAGGATACACCAGTGGCCAAACAGTACATGAAAAGATGCTCAATATCATTAGTCACTAGGGAAATGTATACAAAAAAGACAGAGTGGGATACCATTTCACTAGGTTGGTTATAAAAATGGAAAATAACAAGTGTTTGCGAGGATATGAAGAAATTGGATCCCTCATACATTGCTGATAAGAATGTCAAATGGTTCAGCCTCTTTGGAAAACAGTTTGGTAGTTCCTCAAATTTAAACAAAGAATTACCGTATGACCCAGCAATTCCAGTCCTAGGTATATAACCAAAATAACTTAAAAACTGTATTCAAACAAATCTTTGTACCCAACTATTCAAAGAAGCACTATTCATAAAAGCCGAAAAATGCAAACCCAAAATTCCCATCACTGAATGAACGGACAAACAAAATGTGGTATATTCTTACAATGGAATAGTATTCAGTCATAAAAAGGAATGAAGTACAGGTAACTGAGAGACCAGGGATGAACCTCAGAGACATTATGATAAATGATAAATGACAGGAGTCAGAAACAAAAGGTCACATATTGTATGACACCATTTACATGAATTGTCCAGGATAAGCAAATTCATAGAGATAGAAATCAGATTGATGGTTGCCCGGGACTAGGGAGAGGTATGAATGAGAAGTAACTATTTGAAGGGCAAGAGGTTTTGTAAGCAGAGAAAAGGGATTGGGAAGATGGCGGAGGAGTAAGACGTGGAGATCACCTTCCTCCCCACAGATACACCAGAAATACATCTACACGTGGAACAACTCCTACAGAACACCTACTGAACGCTGGCAGAAGACCTCAGACCTCCCAAAAGGCAAGAAACTCCCCACGTACCTGCGTAGGGCAAAAGAATAAAGACAGACAAAAGAATACGGACGGGACCTGCACCAGTGGGAGGGAGCTGTGGAGGAGGAAAGGTCTCCACACACTAGAAGCCCCTTCGCAGGCAGAGACTGCGGGAGGCGGAGGGGGAAAGCTACGGAGCCGCCGAGGAGAGCACAGCAACAGGGGTGCGGAGGGCAAAGCGGCGAGATTCCAGCGCAGAGGATCGGTGCCGACTGGCACTCACCAGCCCGAGAAGCTTGTCTGCTCCCCCGCCGGGGTGGGTGGGGCTGCGAGCTGAGGCTCGGGCTTCAGTCAGAGCGCAGGGAGAGGACTGGGGTTGGCGGCGTGTACCCAGCCTGCAGGGGGTTAGTGCACCACGGCTAGCCGGGAGGGAGTCAGGGGAAAAGACTGGACCTGCCGAAGAGGCAGGAGACTTTTTCCTCCCTCTTTGTTTCCTGGTGCACGAGGAGAGGGGATTAAGAGCGCTGCTTAAAGGAGCTCCAGAGACGGGCGCGAGCCACGGCTAAAAGCTCAGACCCCAGAGACAGGCATGAGACGCTAAGGCTGCTGCCGCCGCCACCAAGAAACCTGTGTGAGAGCACAGGTCCTATCCACACCCCCCTTCCGGGGAGCCTGTGCAGCCCGCCACTGCCAGGGTCCCGGGTTCCAGGGACAACTCCCCCAGGAAAACGCACGGCGCGCCTCAGACTGGTGCAACGTCACACTGGCCTCTGCCGCCGCAGGCTCGCCCCGCGCTCCGTGCCCCTCGTCCCCCCAGCCGAGTGAGCCAGAGCCCCCGAATCACCGGCTCCTTTAACCCCGTCCTGTCTGAGCGAAGAAGAGACGCCCTCCTGCGACCTACACGCAGAGGCGGGGCCAAGTCCAAAGCTGAACCCCAGGCGCTGTGCAAACAAAGAAGAGAAAGGGAAATTTTTCCCAACAGCCTCAGGAGCAGCGGATTAAATCTCCACAATCAACGTGATGTACCCTGCATATCTGGAATACCTGGATAGGCAACAAATCATCCCAAATTGAGGAGGGGGACTTTGGAAGCAATGATATATATATTTTTTTCCCTTTTTCTCTTTTTCTGAGTGTGTCTGTGTATGCTTCTCTGTGTGATTCTGTCTATATAGTTTTGCTTTTACCATGAGTCGTAGGGTTCTGTTTTTTTATTACTTTAAAAAATATTCTTTTCTTCATAATTATTTTTTATTTTAATAAGTTTATTTTATATTACTTTATTTTATCTTCTTCTTTCTCTCTTTCTTTCTTTTCTCCCTTTTATTCTGAGCCGTGTGGAGGACAGGCTCTTGGTGCTCTAGCCAGGCATCAGGGCTGTGCCTCTGAGGAGGGAGAGCCAAGTTCAGGACACTGGTCCACAAGAGCCCTCTCAGCTCCACATAATATCAAATGGCGAAAATCTCCCAGAAATCTCCATATCAATGCCAAGACCCCGCTCCACTCGACGACCAGCAAGCGACAGTGCTGGACACCCTATCCCAAACAACTAGCAAGACAGGAACACAACCCCACCCATTAGCACAGAGGCTGCCAAAAATCATAATAAGGCCACAGACACCCCAAAACACACCACCAGACGTGGACCTGCCCACCAGAAAGACAAGATCCAGCCTCATCCACCAGAACACAGGCACTAGTCCCCTCCACCAGGAAGCCTACAGAACCCACTGAACCAACCTTAGTCACTGGGGACAGACACCAAAAACAACGGAAACTACGAACCTGCAGCCTGCGAAAAAGAGACCCCAAACACAGTAAGATAAGCAAAATGAGAAGACAGAGAAACACACAGCAGATGAAGGAGCAAGGCAAAAACCCACCAGACCTAACAAGTGAAGAGGAAATAGGCAGTCTACCTGAAACAGAATTCAGAATAATGATAGTAAAGATGATCCAAAATCTTGGAAATGGAATGGAGAAAATACAAGAAATGTTTCACAAGGACCTAGCGGACCTAAAGAGCAAACAAACAATGATGAACAACACAATAAAAGAAATTAAAAATTCTCTAGAAGGGATCAATAGCAGAATAACTGAGGCAGAAGAACGGATAAATGACCTGGAAGATAAAATAGTGGAAATAACTACTGCAGAGCAGAATAAAGAAAAAAGAATGAAAAGAATTGAGGACAGCCTCAGAGACTTCTGAGACAACATTAAACACACCAACATTCGAATTACAGGGGTCCCAGAAGAAGAGAAAAAGAAAGGGACTGAGTAAATATTGGAAGAGATTACAGTTGAAAACTTCCCTAATATGGGAAAGCAAATAGTTAATCAAGTCCAGGAAGCACAGCGAGTCCCATACAGGATAAATCCAAGGAGAAACATGCCAAGACACGTATTAATTAAACTATCAAAAATTAAATACAAAGAACAAATTTTAAAAGCAGCAAGGAAAAAACAACAAGTAACACATAAGGGAATCCCTATAAGGTTAAGAGCTGATCTTTCAGCAGAAACTCTGCAAGCCACAAGGGAGCGGCAGGACATATTTAAAGTGATGAAGGACAAAAACCTACAACCAAGATTACTCTACCCACCAAGGATCTTATTCAGATTTGACGGAGAAATTAATAGCTTGACAGACAAGCAAAAGCTAAGAGAATTCAGCACCACCAAACTAGCTTTACAACAAATGCTACAGGAACTTCTCTAGGCAGGACACACAAGAGAAGGAAACGACCTACAATAATAAACTCAAAACAATTAAGAAAATGGTAATAGGAACGTACATATCGATAATTACCTTAAATGTAAATGGATTAAATGCTTGAACCAAAAAACACAGACTGGCTGAATGGGTACAAAAAGAAGACCCGTATATATGCTGTCTACAAGAGACCCACTTCAGACCTAGGGACACATACAGACTGAAAGTGAGGGGACGGAAAAAGATATTTCATGCAAATGGAAATCAAAAGAAAGCTGGAGTAGCAATTCACATACAAGACAAAATAGACTTTAAAACAAAGACTATTACAAGAGATAAAGAAGGACACTACATAATGATCAAGGGATCAATCCAAGAAGAACATATAACAATTGTAAATATTTATGCATCCAACATAGGAGCACCTCAATACATAAGGCAAATACTAACAGCCATAAAAGGGGAAATCGACAGTAACACAATCATAGCAGGAGACTTTAACACCCCACTTTCACCAATGGACAGATCATCCAAAATGAAAATAAATAAGGAAACACAAGCTTTAAATGATACATTAAACAAGATGGACTTAATTGATATTTATAGGACATTCCATCCAAAAGCAACAGAATACACATTCTTCTCAAGTGCTCATGGAACATTCTCCAGGATACATCATATCTTGGGTACAAATCAAGCCTTGGCAAATTTAAGAAAATTGAAATCGTATCAAGTATCTTTTTCGACCACAACGCTATGAGATTAGGCATCAATTACAGGAAAAAAATCTGTAAGAACTACAAACACATAGAGGCTAAAGAACACACTACTTAATAACCCAGAGATCACTGAAGAAATCAAAGAGGAAATGAAAAAAACACCTAGAAACAAAAGACAATGGAGACACGATAACCCAAAACCTATGGGATGCAGCAAAAGCAGTTCTAGGAGGGAAGTTTATAGCAATATAATCCTACGTTAAGAAACAAGAAACATCTCGAATAAACAACTGAACCTTGCACCTAAAGCAATTAGAGAAAGAAGAACCAAAAAACCCCAAAGTTAGCAGAAGGAAAGAAATCATAAAAATCATATCAGAAATAAATGAAAAAGAAATGAAGGAAACGATAGCAAAGATCAATAAAACTAAAAGCTGGTTCTTTGAGAAGATAAACAAAATTGATAAACCATTAGCCAGACTCATCAAGAAAAAAAGGGAGAAGACTCAAATCGATAGAATTAGAAATGAAAAAGGAGAAGTAACAACTGACACTGCAGAAATACAAAAGATCATGAGAGATTACTACAAGCAACTCTATGCCAATAAAATGGACAACCTGGAAGAAATGGACAAATACTTAGAAATGCACAACCTACCATGACTGAATCAGGAAGAAACAGAAAATATGAACAGACCAATCACAAGCACTGAAATTGAAACTGTGATTAAAATCTTCCAACAAACAAAAGCCCAGGACCAGATGGCTTCACAGGTAAATTCTATCAAACATTTAGAGAAGAGCTAACACCTATCCTTCTCAACCTCTTCCAAAATATAGCAGAGGGCGGAACACTCCCAAACTCATTCTATGAGGCCACCATCACCCTGATACCAAAACCAGAGAAAGATGTCACAAAGAAAAAAAACCACAGGCCAATATTACTGATGAACATAGACGCAAAAATCCTCAACAAAATACTAGCAAACAGAATCCAACAGCACATTAAAAGGATCATACACCATGATTAAGTGGGGTTTAATCCCAGGAATGCAAGGATTCTTCAATTACGCAAATCAGTCAAACAACCTAATCCAAAAATGGGTAGAAGACCTAAATAGACATTTCTCCAAAGAAGATATACAGACTGCCAACAAACACATGAAAGAATGCTCAACATCTTTAATCATTAGAGAAGTGCAAATTAAAACTACAATGAGATATCATCTCACACCAGTCAGAATGGCCATCATCAAAAAATCTACAAACAATAAATGCTGGAGAAGGTGTGGAGAAAAGGGAACACTCTTGCACTGTTGGTGGGAATGTATATTGATACACCACTATGGAGAACAGTATGGAGTTCCTTAAAAAACTAAAAACAGAACTACCATACAACCCAGCAATCCCACTACTGGCCATATACCCTGAGAAAACCATAATTCAAAAATAGTCATGTACCAAAATGTTCATTACAGCTCTATTTACAATAGCCAGGACATGGAAGCAACCTAAGTGTCCATCAACAGACGAATGGATAAAGAAGATGTGGCACATATATACAATGGAATATTACTCAGGCATAAAATGGAACGAAACTGAGCTATTTGTAATGAGGTGGATGGACCTAGAGACTGTCATACAGAGTGCAGTAAGTCAGGGCTTCCCTGGTGGCGCAGTGGTTGAGAGTCCGCCTGCCGATGCAGGGGACACGGGTTTGTACCCCGCTCCGGGAGGATCCCACATGCCGCGGAGCGGCTGGGCCCGTGAGCCATGGCGACTGAGCCTGCGCATCTGGAGCCTGTGCTCCGCAATGGGAGAGGCCACAACAGTGAGAGGCCTGCGTAACGCAAAAACAAACAAACAAAAAAACAAAAGAGTGAAGTAAGTCAGAAAGAGAAAAACAAATACCGTATGCTAACACATATATATGGAATCTAACAAAAATAAAATATAGAAAAAAATGGTCAGAAGAACCTAGGGGCAAGACAGGAATAAAGATGCACACCTTCTAGAGAATAGACTTGAGGATACAGGGAGAGGGAAGGTTAAGCTGGGACAAAGTGAGAGAGTGGCATGGACATATATACACTACCAAACGTAAAATAGATAGCTAGTGGGAACCAGCCGCATAGCACAGGGAGATCAGCTTGGTGCTTTGTGACTACCTAGAGGAGTGGGATGTTGGGGGGAGGCAGGGAGATGCAAGAGGGAATAGATAATGGGACATATGTATATGTATAACTGATTCATTTTGTTATAAAGCAGAAAGTAACACACCATTGTAAATTGGATTACACTCCAATAAAGATGTTAAAAATAATAAATAAACCCAATATGGTACTGGCACAAAAACAGACATGAAGATCAATGCAACAGAACAGAGAGCCCAGAAGTAAAGCCATGCACTTATGGGTCAATTAATCTACAACAAAGTTATTCAGAACATACAATGGGGAAAAGACAGTCTCTTCAATAAGTAGTGCCAGAAAACTAGACAGCTACATGTAGAAGAATTAAATCAGAACATTTTCTCAGCAAAAAATAAATAAAATAAAAATAATTTTTTAAAAGCTTTTGCACACCAGAAAAAAAAATAATGAAAAATCAGTCTACTGAATGGGAAAGAACATTTGCAAATGGTATGGCTGATAAGGTGTTCATACCCAAAATATAAAAACAGATCATACAACTGAAGAGCAAAAAACACAAAAAACAACAAAAACCTGACTAAAAATGGACAGAAGAATGGAATAGACATTTTTCCAAAGAAGACATACAAATGGCCCAAGAGGCACATGAAAAGATATTCTATGTTGCTAATCAGAGGAATGTAAATCAAAATCACAGTGAGATGTCACCTCACATCTGTCAGAGTGCAGAGTGGCTATCATCAAAAAGACCAGAAACAACAAATGTTAGAGAGAATGAGGAAAAAAGGGGAAACCTGGCTCTCTTTTGGTGGGAACGTAAATTGGTACAGCCACAATGAAAAACTGTATGGAGGTTCCTCAAAAAACTGAAAACAGAACTACCACATGATCCAGCAATTCCACTTCTGAGTATGTATCTAACAGAAAAAAACCAAACATGAATTCAAAAAGATACATGCACCCCAATGTTCATAGCAGCACTTTTTACAACAGCCAAGATACCGAAGCAACCTAACTGCCCATCGACAGATGAATGGAAAAAGAAGATGTGGTACATATATACCATGGAATATTACTCAGCCATAAAAAAGAATGAAATTCTGCCATTTGCAACAACAAGGCTGTAACTAGAGGGTATTATGCTTAGTGAAATAAGTCAGACAGAGAAAGACAAATACTGTATGTTATCACTTATATGTGGAATCTAAAAAATAGAACAAAACAGAAACGGACTCACAGATACATATAGAGAACAAACTAGTGGTTACCAGTGGCTAGAAGGAAGCAGGGAGAGGCAAAACAGGGATAGAGGGTTAGGAAGTACAAACTACTCTGTATAAAATAAGCAACAAAGGTGTACTGTACAGCACAGGGAATATAGCCAACATTTTATAATAACTTTAAATGGAGTATAATCTATAAAAATATTAAATCACTATGTTGTACACCTGAAACTAATATTGTAAATCAACTATACTTCAATACCAACAACAAAATGAAGGATTCTGTTCAATGACAGAGTCAGCAGATAGATGACAGAACAGGAGAAATAATATATAATATCTAAAATGGACAGGGACTAACATCTAGAACATAAAAGGAACAGCTTCTAAACAAAGACCCAAAAGAAAATGGGCAAATAAAATGAACAGGCAATTAATTCAAGAAAGCAATTAACTCAAGCATAATATGAGATGCTCAAGGTCGCTAGTAATTAGAGAAATTTATCACTTTACATTTATATCAGATTAGCAAAAATTAGAAAACTGGCATTCCTGTTACTATCACTGTATAACAAATTAGCACAAAACTTAGTTGCTCAAAACAACCACCACCATTTTATTATTTTTCATGGTCTTTGTGGGACAGGGATTCAGGAACAATTTGGCTGAGAGGCTCTGGCCCAGGGTCAAAGGTGTCTGGAGCTGGAGAAACCAGGAGATGAGAGACATCTCTCTCTCCTTGTATGGCCTTCTCCTTGTGGTCCATAACATGGGCTACTTTGGTATTCCTCAGAGCATGGCCTCAGGGAAGTCAGGTTTTGTACATGGTAAGCTCAAGGATTCATGGCAAGTCTTCTACCAAGCAAGAGAGAAGCTGAACCGCCTTTCATAATGTGACCTCAAAAGTCACATAGTATTACTTTTGCCATATTATTTTCGGCCAAAACACTCACAAAAGCCTCCCTACGTTCAAGTGGAGAAGAACTGGACTTGACTTCCTGACAGTAAGTGGCGAGTTTTCTAGAGAAGAATGTGGGATGGGAGACATTGTTGCAGACATCTTTGGAAAATGCAATATGTCACAGCTGGATAGTTCCAAGTGTTAAGGGACATAGGGTAATATAGAGTATAGACAAGCATGAATAGTCTAGAAAGCAATCTGACAGTGCTGAGACAGATTAAGTGTATGTATACCATTTGACTCAGAATCCTCACTCCTGGCTATATATCCCTGAGAAATTCTCTTACAGTCTCTAAGAAGACATGTATAAGGATGGTTATCACAGCATTGTTTGGGGTAGCAAGGAGTTGGAGATAATCTACGTTTCATCACCAGGGGACTGAGTAAGTAAAATATGATCAATGCTTACAATGGATTATGCAGCAGTTTGAAGCAACAGAGTAGATGTACACACAGTAACATGAATAGAGTATTAAAAATTATGGTGCTGAAAAATAAGAAACAGAATGAGATGCATAGCACAATGTTACTAACATTTTTGTTTCTTAAAAATTCACGCACTTAAAACAATGTAAGTTTTCTAGAGCACAGAGAAATGAAGGGTAGACCTTACCAATTAAATGTTTGCCTGTGTCCAGGGGAGGAGACTGGGAGTAGAAATTGGGGAGAAAAAAGGAAAATGAAGCAACAAAACAAGAGAGGGACATTACACTGGCCAATTGTGTGCCTTGAACTGAGGAGTATAAATAACTCTACTCTTTTTTAAAATATGTTTTATTTATTTATTTATTTAGGCTGCCCCAGGTCTTTGTTGTGGCATGTGGGATCTTTAGTTGTGGCATGTGGGCTTCTTAGTTACGGCAGGCATGTGGGATCTAGCTCCCCGACCAGGGATCGAACCTGGGCCCGCTGCGTTGAGAGCGTGAAGTCTTAACCACTGCACCACCAGAGAAGTCCCTAACTCTCCTCTTTACATCTGATTTAATAACAATCTCCAAGGGCAAAGTGAGAAGGGTTGTACTAGGTAGGACTTTAGTCAATAACCTTCTAAAAACTTAGAGTGACACATAGACCAAGTTACAGATGTTTCTGTAACTCAGTCTATTCATCTTTCAAAATGTGATTTGAAATAAAGTCTATGATTGGAGATCAATGAAAGGTGTATTTTCAGGCAGAAAAGGTTTTTCAGAAATCTTCAACTAACAGATCACATAGATGTGACTTTAATTAAGGCTAGAATTTGAGTATTCGAAAAAAAATTTAACAAGGTTTCTAAATATATGGTGCTAAGGAAAAAAGAAATGAATTAGATTTTTAAATAGCCTTTGAAGTAAATTAAACTGACATACGTAAAACAGCAATACATACTTTGCAATAAAAACACATTAAAATGGCTGCCTATGGGGTAATGAGAAGGGAGTATGGGGGAGAAATAGTTCATTAACTAGTAAGTTGTCATACCTACATTTGGATTTTAGATGAGGCAAATAAATATTTTACCGAAATAATTCCAATTCTGAGAAAAATATATTTTAAACATTCCATTATTCCTATTATTAAAATATTGTAAGTTCTATGATGTCTCAAGTGATTGAATCTGATTTAACACAGTTAGGAAACAACCACAGGCCCAAGGGCAGAAAGCTGGGAAACAGTCAAAGACCTTATTTCATTTCCTTGATATAACCTTGACATCTGAGTCCAGTGTCAGTTTGACTGGCCTGTGCCTCTTTTTGCTTGGCATTCTCATTTAATAATGTAGTTACAGCTATAAAACTTGAGATACTGTCACAAGAGACAGAGAGAGCTGAAGCTGAACTAAAAAGCTATGAGAACATTAGCCCTATGGGGTGAAAGAAATATTAAAATGTCAACCATGGCCCTAGGTTTCCACACCAGAATCCTTTACAGATTTAACAAAAGGCTACTTTAATTTGCAACCCCCAGAAGACACCCTTAATGAGACTGGAAAAGAAAAACTGCCCTGCATCTCTCATTCTCTCCCATTTGAAACCTGAGAAAAACTGAGCAATTTGCACATTTAACCTCTTTCTCAAGGTCACTGACAATAACATTTGTTTACCGGTTTTTATTTTCTAGGATTTTGAAGGGGAGGGAGAGGAGAAAAAAATCATAGATCTGAATTAGCTATACTTAAGAAATTCTTTTAAAACTGCCATTGCAGCCCAGTGCTTCTAAGTGCTCTTATCTGAACATTTGTGATGGGCCTCAATTCAACACAAGCAGAGAGCAATCCAGGAGATCCAACTTCTATTTCCAATTAAAATTTAACTTTTTTTTAAACTGACCTCACACTTTGAGTTGCCTCCTTTTAAGAGATATTAATATTTAACAATTTCTTCAACATCGCAAAATAATTTGAGTTGATATAATGTATGAAGGAGAAATACATTTTAAAAAATCTCCCCAAATAAAACAGACATTTTCCACAAATCTCTTTTTTTACAGTATGAATAACCCTACCTTCATTCTTTAGCCTTTACTTGAATTAAAAATATAATATATATATTAGGGTCTCCTCAAGAAAAGATGCATCGAGAGGTAGGCAAAGCGAAATTCAGCAACGTGCACTTTTCTCCTGGCTGGTAGTTGCAATTGGAGGGGGAATTCCAATGATGGTAATATGAACAAATAAACATGTATTAACTTTGGTAAGTACTTAACTATGTGCTAGACACTCTTTTAAGTACTGTAATGTATTAACTCATTTAACCCCTACAACAACCAATGTTATCCCCATTTTACAGACGCTTAGGAACTGAAAGATGAAGTAACTTGCTCCAGGTCGCAGTGTTAGTAAGTGGTAGAACAGGGATGCAACTCTAGGCAATAACATTCTTAATTTTTCCTTGTCTTCTATAACCACTGTCTGAATCGTGTATCCAGTAAGTTACTTAAAAATCGCAGGCTTTAGTTTTCTTATCTCTAAAATAAAGATATCGCAGATCCACAATCCACAATTCCAAAATCCAAAATGCTCTAGAAACCAAAAGAATTTTTTCATTCAGCTAATTCATCTGACCTGAACACATTTGACAGTCCCCTCACCTTTCCTCCCTCATCCTCCTGTCCAATCTTATTTTAGGAAGCTTTCTCTGGAGCCTCCTGCTCTTTCCACGTTGAGCCAAGTGGGCCTCCCCTGTGCTCCAATAGCATTTCAGATTAGATTTTGACTAGGTGGGAGTGTGTTTCAGTCAACAGTCTTCTTCACCTACCTACTCTCCTCCTTTCCTCATCCTTTTAGTTAGAAATCATCCACAATGCTCTCCTCAGAGATAAACGATATTCAAATTCAGAGTTTAAGTTATCTAAAGTACAAAAATTGTTAGAGTATAAGTAAGACAAAATGTGGTCTTAGAGAACCCTAATAAAGTATCCCTGGATGCAAGGGCATGTAGGGAAAACATCGCTTCTGTCTCTGAAACTAGCAGTAATTAGTTTCAATGTTTAATCTGGTCAGAAGCCAGGGCACAAAATTCATGCAGGCACATTTCTACAACTTATACCAGACTGTTGGGCGCTGATGGAAAAAGAATGACTATAATAGTCAGAAATTATTACAGAAGAAGAATTCCATATTGAATATTCAAGTTAGTCAGGTAGGTGATAACCATTTTATTGAGAAATATTGTTTTCATTTTTTCCTAGAAAACATAAATTACTCATAATTGACATAATTAAAAGAAAGTACAAAAATATCACAGGTTGTTACAGTTTCATCTGTGGACTATATGATATTAGTTTTTTTTTTCTTGACGTGCCATGATTTTAAAATGGCAGTTTGTTTTACAACCTGTAGGTTTTGTCATTTAATACACGGTAGTTTTAGTTTGCAGCTCTCAGCATGATCAGCACAAAGAGAATAAACTATCAGCTTTCGAAATTGTGACTTCACTGTAGTTCTCAATGCCTCTTTATTTTTATTTTCTAATTTTGAAATAGACAAGCTGGTTGCTTTTTTTTTCAAGTACAACGTTGGCTCATAAGTGATGCCTGTTCATGAACAAATCACATGTAACACTAATAGCATAAGCTGTAAAGTTTGAAAAAGCCTTTTGAGGGGTTGAATGCTGAATTTTTCTGCAAGGTACAAAATGACTCAGGTAATTCGGTTTATCTTAGGTAACAGTTGTTCAAAGTTAGCATCATATGAGATGACAAGTCCATAAGATATGGTGGTATATGAGGTCAATTCCTTTTAATATTGTTTCATTAGTTACAACATGCCATTCAAGGGTTGATTGCAGTTTGAAATTTGGTTTGCTCAGCTATGACAAACAAATGGAAATAAACCAGACAAATCTCCTTAATGAATTCAGTGGTCTTGTCTAATTGAGAGCTTTCCCTCCTTTGTTAATGATAAAATTACTTTCATGCTATGTTTTCCTAAGTAATGTAGCCAGTATCTAACCAATACGGTGGTTCTACTCATTAATAATGGGCTTACCTGTCTTGAATAAGTAACCTTTTGGTCTCTTTTCTCCTTGCTTCTACTCATTTTTCTCTCAGTGAGGAAAAAAGTCTTTGCAACAGAATGTCAATTTGCAAATGCCTCGTTTATATCTTTATGCACATTTTCCTTTATGTTGTAGTTCTCCCACCACTATTTTCTCATTTCTACCATGGCTTATTCTCTCTTCTCTGGTCACACTTCAATGTGTCATATGGGTGACGCCAAGCTGAAGTGGCTTAGTTTATAGACCATAAAACTTTGATGATGGTTAAGTTAATTTTGCATGAAGATCAAGGAGCCAAAGCTGCAGAAGTCATTCACAGAAAACAACTCTGCAAGTGATAGGTTACTGTCTAGTTAAACTGGGCCAGGCTCTTTGCCCAATATTATTTCAAACAGCATTATTCACAGTGTACCTCCTGCTTGTGACAGTGTTTGCCTTTCTAAAACTGTTATGGTTTAAAAAATAACTGTTTCTGTATGACTGATTCATTTATTCAGTCATTGAAAATATAATACCGCTCTCTAAAATAAAGTCTGGATCTAACTTGATAGTTAAGCAGGTGAAAATCTTGGCTTTTCTTCTTACAATTACCAAATTTTATTTTCCAAACACCCATAGGCTCATGACTTTCCCAAAGACTCTGTGTAATTAAGTCTAAGAGAACCCATTAGTAATTCCAGAATAACGGCTCTCAAGATACAATCAAATGACAGAGATTCAGTCATTCACTGATTTGTTTACAAAAAAGGAACACAAATAATGCCCTTGGGGAAGCAGCACCCTAGTGGGGAAAAATTCTTTTATCCATCACATAAACAAAATATTTTATTAGGCATTTATTGCTGTATTACAAATTACTTTAAAACCCACTGACGTAAAAGTAAACATTTATTATCTCACAATTTCTATAGGTAAGGAATTCAGGAATGGCTTAGCTAGATGGTTTTCACTCAGTCTCTCATGAGGCTGAGGTCAAGCTGTCATCCAGGGCTGTAGTCATGTTAGGTTGACTGGAGATTCCAATTTACCTGAGTCAATCCTGGTTATGCCCCTTTTCCTGGCATAATTATAATTAGCATTCCATTTCATTTTCAAAAGTGTCCTAGATTGTAAAATACATTAATCACTGAACTAATTAAGAAGCTATATCCAGAGTGGACTATTCCTAACATGAAAAAATGTCTGCTCTTTCAATTTCTTATCCTTTCACCCCCTCTGCACCCCAAACACATACAAAGTAGCTTTCCTTCCTTTCTGATTTCAAGTTATTTCACCCTTCCATTAATTCTGAGAGCATCCAATATCCATTTAATAAATTTCCATTTGTTTAAATTAACCTAAGTCAAGTTCTGTTGCTTGCAGCTAAAGAATCCTAAACTGATAATGACCATGTTGTGGTTATTCTGTTTTATGCTAATAGCAATGTATATTTATGAGAAGGTTTTAAATCTATTGAGGTGATGGGAAGAATTATATGTACACTTTTAAACAGTTGCTTATTTGCTATAGTGCAGTGAAGAATTAGAAGGATGAGATCAGAAATAGGAAAGCTAGTTAGGAGCTATTGCAGTAATCTGCTTGATACCAGATGATGTTGTAGACTAGGATATGGGTTATGAAGACAGGGAGATGTAATGGCTTTAAGAGATTTAAGCGGTGAAACTGACAGGACTTAATGGTGGAATCAATACAGAAAGAAAAGGACACATAGATACTAAGAATGATTCCTATGTATTTGGCCTGTCTAGGGGATGTGTGATGAGTCTATTAAATGTAACAGAAGACACAGGAAGAGAAACAGATATGTGAGTTTGAGGTTCCTCTGAGATATTCTAGAAGGGAAATTGAGCAGGCAGTTGAACACACGTAAGGGTAAGCACTGAGGAGTGGTCTGGGCTACAGAAATATTTGCATGTCATCTTCCTACAGACAGTAAAAAAAAAAAAAAAAGCCATGAAGAGGGTGAGATCACCTAGATCAGTGCTTAACCCTGGCTGAACATTAGAATCACCTGAGGAGTTTTTTGTTGTTGTTTTGCTTTGTTTTCTTAAGCTCATGCCTGGGCTCAGAGATTCTGATTTAATTGGTTGTGGTAGGACTACTATGTTTAAACACCTCCACATAAATAAAGATTAGAGTAGAAATAAATGAAATAGAGAACAGGAAAACAATAGAAAAGGTTAAAAAAAAACCAAGAGGTAGGGCTTCCCTGGTGGCACAGTGGTTGAGAGTCCGCCTGCCGATGTAGGGGACACGGGTTCGTTTCCCGGTCTGGGAGGATCCCACGTGCCGCGGAGTCATGGCTGCTAAGCCTGCACGTTCGGAGCCTGTGCTCCGCAGCGGGAGAGACCACAACAGTGAGAGGCCCGCATACCACCAAAAAAAAACCAAGAGGTAGGTTCTTTGAAAAGATAAACACAATTGACAAACCTTTAGCTACACAATCCAGGAAAAGAAGAGAAAGGACCCAAGTCAAAATTATAAATGAAAGAGGAGACATTACAACTGATACCACGGAAATACAAAGGATCATAAGACACTATTATGAACAACAGTTGACTCTTAAACAATATGGCTTTGAACTGCATAGGTCCACTTATACATGTATTTTCAATAAATACATTAGAAAAATTTTTGGAGATTTGTGACAACTTGAAAAAACTTGCAGATGAACCACATAGCCTAGACATATCAAAAAAATTAAGAGAAGTTAGGTATGCCATGAATGTATAAAATGTATGTAGACACTAATCTATCCTTACATAGGCATAAGATGAGTAATTTAATATAAAACTAATAAGGTGTTCGTTTTCTGTTTTATAACTTTGTTTTCAAAGAATTACATTACCTCATAGAACATGTCTCTCATAATTGGAAAAACTGTGTATTAGTCTATGGTCACAGGTAAGTTTATTTTTAATGTAACAATGTTTCCAATACTGTATTATGAATATAACTGTAATACTATGTATCATAAACATTTTATAATGATTCATTCACCAGTGAATAGGCTAAGCTACCATGAAGCAACAGTACTGAGTACACTAGGGTGCTATAAAGCAATCATATTGCTGCTTCTTTCTTGTCAATGCATGAATCATTAGACATGTAAATAAACATGCATTTCCTTTTCACATTATCTTTCCATTTTGAGTGTTAGTGACACATATAACATCTACAGTGTTTTGTATAAGAAAATATCGATGTCGTCATTGATAGATGGTTCATCTTGTAAACAGACAACATAAACTTACAGTATCAGTAAATACAATACAGTACTATAAACGTATCTTCTCTTCCCCATGACGTTAACATTTTCTTTTCCCTAGCTTACTTTATTGTAAGAATACGGTGTATAATACATATGACATACAAAATACGTGTCAATGAACTGTGTATGGTATCAGTAAGGCTTTCAGTCAATAGTAAGCTATTAGTAGTTCAGGTTGGCATGAGTCAAAATTTCTGTGTGGATTTTTTTTTTTTTACTTTGTGACGGAGTCAGCGCCCCTAACCTCCATTTTTTTCAAGGGTCAACTGCACATGTCAACAAACTGAACCTAGAAGAAATGTATAAACTCCTAGTAACATACAACCTACCAAGACTGGATCATGAAGAAACAGAAAATCTGAACACACCAGTAATGATTAAGGAGATTGAATCAGTAATCCAGGAGCTCCCAAGAAAGAAAAGACCAAGATCAGAATTCTTCTCTGGTAAAATTTTACCAAACATTTAAAGAAGTATTAATACCAATCTTTAGCAAACTATTCCAAAAAACCAAAGAGGAGGGAACACACTGTCAATCTCATTTTAGGAGGCCTGCATTTCCCTGGTACCAAAGTCAGATAATGACACCGTTAAGAAAAAAAATTACAGGCCAATATCCCTGATGAGTACAGACGCAAGAATTCTCAACAAAATACTAGCAAACCAAATTCAGCAGCACATCAGAAGGACCATATACTATTTCCAGGTGGGATTTATCCATGCATGAATAAACAGGATGGTTCAACATACATAAATCAGTGTGATATATCACATCAACAGAACGAAAGATAAAAACCGCAAGATCTCATTAGATACAGAAAATGCATTTGAAAAAAATCAACATTCATTCACAATAAAAACTGTCAACAAATTACGTATACAAAGAATGTACCTTAACATAATAAAGGGCATATGGCATAAGCCCACAGTTAACATCATACTCAATGGTCAAAGGTTGAAAGCATTTCCTCTAACTTCAGGAACAAGAAAGGGTGCCGACACTCACCACCACTATAACATAGTAGTAGAAAAGTCCTAGCAAGAGCCATCAGGCAAGAAAAAGAAACAAAAGGCATCATAATTGGAAAGGAAGGTATAAAATTATTTGTCTCCAGAGAACATGATTTTATATACAGACAATCCTAAAGACTCCACTCAAAAATTGTTAGATGTGGGCTTCCCTGGTGGCTCAGTGGTTGAGAGTCCGCCTGCCAATGCAGGGGACATGGGTTTGTGCCCCAGTCCGGGAAGATCCCACATGCTGCAGAGCGGCTGGGCCTGTGAGCCATGGCTGCTGAGCCTGCGTGTCTGGAGCCTGTGCTCCACAACAGGAGAGGCCACAACAGTGAGAGGCCCACGTACCGCAAAAACAAACAAACAAACAAAAAATTGTTACATGTAATCAACAGTAAAATTGCAGGATATAAAATCAACATGCAAAAATCAATATAATTTCTATACATTAACAATGAATTAACTGAAACAGAAATAAAGAAAAGAATCCCATTTACCACAGCATCAAAAACAATGCTTAAGAATATATTTAACCAAAGAGGTAAAATATCTGTACACTGAAAACTACAAGATATTGATGAAAGGAACTGAAGAAGACAAATTAATGGAAAGATATTCCATGTTCATGGATTAGAATTAATACTGTTAAAATGCCCATGCTACCCAAAGCCATCTATTGATTTAATGAAATCCCTATCAAGAGGTCCAGTGGCATTTTTTTTTTTTTTTACAGAAATAGGAAACACAATCCTAAAATTTGTATGGAACCTCAAAAGACTCCAAAGAGCCTAAGCAATCTTAAGAAAGAACAAAGCTGGAGGCATCACACTTTCTGATTTCAAACTATATTACAAAGCTTTAGTAATCAAAACAATATGGTATTGGCATAAAAACAGACACATAGACCAATTGAATAGAATCAAGGGCCCAGAAATAAATGCATTCATATACAGTCAAATAATATTTGACAAGGGAGCCAAGAATACTCAATGGAGAAAAGACAGTCTCTTCAATGAATAATACTGGGAAAACTGGATATTCACATGCAAAAGAACGAAACTAGACCCCTAACTTACACACTCACAAAAATTAACAGGAAATAGATTAAAGACTTAAATATAAGGCCTGAAACCATATAACTAAAAGAAAACATAGGGGAAAAGTTTCTCGACATGGGTCTTGGCAATGATTTTTTGGATGTGACATCTAAAGCACAAATAAAATCAAAAACAAACAAATGGGGGCTTCCCTGGTGGCACAGTGGTTAAGAATCCGCCTGCCAATGCAGGGGAAATGGGTTCGAGCCCTGGTCCAGGAAGATCCCCCATGCCGCGGAGCAACTAAGCCCATGCACCACAACTACTGAGCCCATGTGCCCCAACTACTGAAGCCCGTGCTCCTAAAGCCCATGCCCCGCAACAAGAGAAGCCACTGCAACGAAAAGCCCATGCACCACCATAAAGAGTAGCCCCTGCTCGCCGCAACTAGAGAAAGCCCGCACACAGCAATGAAGACGCAATGCAGCAAAAAATAAATAAATTTTTAAAAAATAATACCTATCTGATTTAAAAAAAAAAAACAGTGGGACTACATCAAACTAAAAAGCCTCTGCACAATGAAAGAAACAATCAACAAAATGAAAAGATGACAAATGGAACAGAAGAAAATACTTGCAAACCACACATCTGATTAGGCTTAATATCCAAATTATATAAAGGCACTCATACGACTCAATAGCAAAACAAACAAATAATCCAAATTAAAAATGAGCAAAGGACCTGAATAGACATTTTTCCAAAGAAAATAATTAAATGGCCAACAGGTACATGAAATGGTGCTCAACATCACTAATTATTAGGGAAAGGCAAACCCAAACCACAGTGGTATCACCTCACACCTGTTACAATGGCTTTCATCAAAAAGACAAGAGATAACAAATGCTGGCAAGGCTGTGGAGAAAAGCAAACCCTTGTGCATTGTTGGTGGGAATGCAAACTGGTACAGCCAGTATGGAAAACAGCACGTAAGTTTCTCGAAAAATTAAAAACAGAAGTACCATATGATCCAGGAATTCAACTTCAGGGTATATATACAAAGGAAACAAAAACACTATCTCAGAGAGTCATCTTCACTCCCATGTTCACTGCAGTATTATTTACAATATCCAAGACAGAAGTGTTCATTGACAGATGAATGGATAAAGAAAATGTGATTACACACACACACACACACACACACACACACATACACACACGTACATATATACAGTTCAGCCTTAAAGAAGGAAATCCTGCCAATTGTGCCAACATGGATGGAACTTGAGGGCATTACACGAAGTGAAATAAGTCAAAGACAAAGACAAATACTTTATGATCTCACTTGTATGTGGAATCTAGAGAAACCAAATTCATAGAAACAGAGGTCATATTTGTGGTTGCCAGAGGTGGCAGGTGTGGGGTGGGGGATGGGGGATTGGGTGAAGGTGGTCAAAAGATACAAACTTCCAGTTTTAGGATAAGTAAGTTCTGGGGATGTAATGTACAACATGATGACTATAGCTAACAATATTTTTTATATTAAAAAATATTTCCTAAGTACATGAGGTGGTGGGTGTGAACTAAACTTATCGTGGTAATCATTTCACAATACACATATATATATCAAATGATCACATTGTGCACCTAAATTTATACAAGATTATATGTCAATTCTCAATAAAACTGGAAAAAATCTCTATATGATTTTAATAATCATCCAGGGTTGAGAACTACTACATAGTAAGCATATAGAATGAGAAAAGGGCTAAGACTGAATCTTGAAAAACCTCAACATTTACTGGCCAGTTAAGACAAGCTGGCAAGCGAGACAGAAAGGAAGCAGCCAGAGAGATAGGGGAAAAAACAAATGAACAGGAGGTGTCAAACTGAAACCCTGAAAAGCAAGGCATGGATATTTAAGCACGGAGAAAATGGTCAATTTTTCCAAATGACTGCTGAGGCGTAAGCTCAGATGGTAACTAAGAAATGTCCTTCATAAATAGTGATATTGTTGCCCTTATGGACAAAAATTTTAATTTACTGATAACACTGAAAGCCAGATTGAAGCGGACTGGGAGTACGTTGGTGGTGAAAAATGGAGAACGAGGGTAGGGACAACTCTTACTTGGAGAGAGAGCTGGAGGTAGCTGAGTAGTCAAGTAAGGTGTTTTGCTTGTTACATATGATGGACCTGAATTAGTTTAAAAGTCAATGGAATGTATTCAACTGACGGAAAATAAAATGTGCAAGAAAGGGATAAATACGAGAGAGCATAAAGATCGTGAAAATATGGGATCCCAAGAACAAGTGCAGGGCTTAACCTTAAGTAAGGAGAACATCTTCTCCATGCATCTAGGAGGGAAGAGAAGCGTGTAAGAGCAAATACCAGTGAATATATTTTGCAGTAGAAAGATAAAGTTCCCATCTGATAACGTACTTTTTCTCTAGAGTAGAAGGCCAAGTATGGTTTAAGAACAGGGTGGGAGGGACAATGTGGTGGGCAAAAGTTTGTGGAGAGCAGCAAACTATTCGAATGGTTTTTACGGAGAGTGAGGAATTGAGCTGCTCAGAAAAATGGAGTGGAAGTGCCAAGCAGTGTGGAAGACCCTTTTAAGAAAAGTTATCATTAATTTATAGAGAAGCAAGTACAAGAGGACCAAGTTCATCCAGAGATGGATTTTTTCTAGATAGGAGCAACAAAAAAGAATGGGAAACAAGAGAGTTCCATATGGTAATGGAACAGAGTTATGAAAATGGCATGCAGTGGAAACTAAGTTGGATGAGGAGAGAAAGAAAAAAGACAAGTGATGGACTGGGGGAAAAAATAGAAGCCCTGATAGGGTCTAAGAAGAGACAAGGTCCATATGGTTGCTTTGGGTAACTTTTTAATTATAAACCTCAGCAGTATTTCATCAAAACTACTGATATTTAATCAACAGAAGAGCTTTCCTGTTTTGTTGTGACTATGACAGTGTGAGGAAGGAATGGGCAAAGAGTCTTCACTACCTTTCATCCAAAATCAGTGGAACTTTAAATCTCTTGATCAAGAAAAGTAACGGAAGGAAGAAAGAAAGTAACAGGGAGAGTGGCACAGTGGTGCCACTTCCCTGGTGGCACAGTGCCTGAGAATCCGCCTGCCAATGCAGGGGACACGGGTTCAAGCCCTGGTCCGGGAAGATCCCACATGCCGAGAAGCAGCTACGCCCCTGCGCCACAACTACTGAGCCCACACACCTAGAGCCCGTGCTCCGCAACAAGGGAAGCCACTGCAATGAGAAGCCCGCGCACCGCAACGAAGAGTAGCCCCCGCTCGCCACAACTAGAGAAAGCCCGCGTGCAGCAACAAAGACGCAACACAGCCAAAAATAAAGGAAATAAAATTCTATTTAAAAAAAGAAACAGGGAGAAGAGAAGAAAACTACAGTCCTATAATTTTAAGTGGACAATTCCAAATTAAACCAAGTGTAGTATAGAAATAGCAGAGTATTGTGTTGCCGTAAGCAGCCAAATTGCTTATCAGTCAGCCATTAAATATGTGTGGTGCTCCTATGGAGTGCCTAGTTACAGGCTCTGCTGTACAAGCTAGGTACACAACATCCCATCCTGAAAGAGACATAGTTTCAGGACTGTCCAGGAACCTAGAGATCAGAAGGCACCCCAAGGCCCACTACCACTAAAAAATAACTTGGGGCCTCCCTAATCGGAGCCTGTAAGATCCAGGGTAGGGTAGCTTTGGAGCTTCGTAGCTATTTTTTCTGAATAGTTAGACGTAAGAAATATAAGTGAACCTTGAGAAAGGCAGGTAAATATTAGTTGATAAATACTTTCATAAAATTTTCCATATTCCAGTCTTAATACTAGGTGCTAGCAATACTACAGTCGACAAGACAGAAATGGTTATTTTGTTCATGGAGCCTAAGAAGTACACAGGAAGACAAATATTAAATCATTGCAAATATTAAAGTAAATAAGCTGTCCAAAGGGCTACAGTGAAAGAAGATATACATTCAACCGATATTTAGGAACACTGGGGATTTATTAGTCCTGGAATAAGTGGAGGAGGTAACAGAAAGAATTCAACAAGGATGCCTGGATTTGGGGATCAGGCAACTTGGTGGTGTGGGTGGCATTTACTAACATAATGAATCTAAAAGAAGAGCCACTTAGGGAAAGGAAAGTGCTGAATTCAGTTTTGAACATGTGACATTTGAGATGTTTGTTAAACAACCAAGTGAAGATATATACTAAATAGTTAGATAAAAAGGATCTAGAGCTCAGCACAATGATCTGGGCTGGAAAGATAGATTCTCTCCTCATTGCCACTTTGCTCAAAGGAGCCACCGATCTAACTACCGCTGCCGTCAATGTCCAAATGATGAACGAAGGCAGTGTGGGCACAGAAGGAAGAGAGCCTCTTTCAGAATTCCTTTTACCACATAACAGTCCAGTTGAATAATCAAAGCTAGTCTTAAGGAAAATTATGACAGGTGCAACAGGTATCTCCTATACATCCTCCAAGCCGTACCATGGTAATCTTTCTAGAACATAAGTTTATGATGTTACTTCCCCTCTGATCCCCAATATAAAAATGAAGTTTCTAAATGCTCGGTTCGGAATCCTTTCTCACCTGGCTTGTTTCCTTCCTTCCCCCCTAATCTCCAGGACCCATTTCATGTCACACACTTTTCTTCTACAACCACATCAACCTCCGTGCAGTCCATTTAACACTCCACGCTGGCTCAGGCCTTTTTACCTTGGTCATGTTGGTACTTCTCAAGTATCTTTTGCCCCCTTGTTCTGCCTAGAAAACTCCCAGTCTTCACTTAAGTTCCTGTTTCATTTATTTACTCTTTCAAAGAGTATTTTTAGCCCTTCCGGTATGTCATACACTCTGTTAGATCTCTGGTATATAGAGCCATACACAAGAAAGCTATTATCCACCCATCCTATGTTGTACGCAGCCTACCAGAAAAGGACACACAAAAGGGATGTGCTATATACTTCAGTTTTTCCCCATTGGGAGATGGTAAAAATCCTTATATGATATACTCAGAAACTTACTTTATTGCATTGTTTGCTTATATGTTCTAGATCTGTCTTCTCCTTGCCTTGTCCAAATTCTGGTGATCTTTTTTCATAAGTTTTTGACTCATGCTGGTCTGCCCAGCTTCACCATTTTGTTTTACCGGGTCATTTAATCTTACTATTTGCTGTTTTAATTGCTCAAAGTCCACTCTGACTTCTACGAAAGTTTACTGATTACAACTTAACAAATAAAATGTCTGCCACTACTTACCTAGGGCTGGCCTTTTTTTTCCCGTTTGCAAGACTGCACTGACCAATATGTCTCTCTCAATCTCTTTCCCTGTGTATGTGTGCATCTGTCCCTCTCTTGTAAGTATTCTGAATTATTTCCTCATTGGACAGACACATGGACTATATACATTTTCATATAGCATCAATAGCCCAGGATTTCCAGGGTAACCGTTCAATGTCCTGTCAACTATGTCCTCATATAGACCACTGCTTTCTTTACCTCCTAGTAACACCAGCCTTATCAGTGTTGACCACTTCAGCACACCTTGGCCCCCGCAGCCCCCCACCTCTCAACTCCCTATATTGGCCACAGACATACTATGTGCTCTGCTTCCTGGCATCAACAGTTGGAATCTGTACCACACTGTAGATAATCCTACTTCAGCATATCAATCATGGAAAAAAGCCAAACGTAAAGTGAAAAACTGACTTCATTCTGTTTTTAAAATTACTGTCACATATTAAGAAAGATATATTTGTCTCTTGGTTGCTTGAGAAGCCCTGAATCATCAAATAAATGAGCTATCTAAAATTTAACAAAGACCATGTTACTCACGCACATTAAGGAGCCAAAGTCTGCATGTCATCACATGGGCCTCTGGGAATTTTAATAACATTTATATTTCAATGATCTTCACATCGTATCTCCTTGAAGGTGCTTGGAAATAAAAACTACTACGGAGCTGAACTTACAGACTTTGCTTATAGATTACAGCTCTTCTTCCCAGTCTAGTTATGTGAGCAACTTAAGAAATGGCAGTGACAGGAAAACTGTAAACATAGGTAATTTGTAGGAGGAGAGAATGACAATCCTGAAGGTCAAAATGTGGCCCTTCCTAAATAAGTGAGATGTAGAGAAAAGAAGGAAGGACGTATTTAGATAAGGGGTTTGTTTAAAGCCAACACCAAGTCTCTTCATGAAACTCAAAAGTTGATTTCCGTAAGTCATCCTTTATTTCAAAAATCTAATGCTGATTCATTAGTTAGAACAGATGCTATTGTGGCTAATGTCATGGAATTAAGCCCCTGAAATGAGGATAAATTTCATTCTGTTTCAGAACTGTACCCCGCACTGAGTCAGTCGTCTTGAAATTACATATCTTTGACCATACCAAACTGGACAGGACTGTCTGAATGATCTAAGTCCAAATCACTCTGGCTGAGCTGGGAAAACGGTCAAAAGTACCCACTTCTCGGGCTCCCCTGGTGGCGCAGTGGTTGAGAGTCCGCCTGCCGATGCCGGGGACACGGGTTCGTGCCCCGGTCCGGGAAGATCCCGCATGCCGTGGAGCAGCTGGGCCCGTGAGCCATGGCCGCTGAGCCTGCGCGTCCAGAGCCTGTGCTCCACAACGGGGGAGGCCACGGCAGTGAGAGGCCCGCGTACCGCAAATAAATAAATAAATAAAATAAAAATACATTTCTGTTTTTTTAAAAAAAAAAAAGTACCCACTTCTCAAGGCGGTGTTTTTTTAATCAAAGAGAAAAACACATTAAAAACTCGTCTATCTACAGATTAGGTGGTCATTTTATATAAGCAATAAAAGTAGGTATATACCCAACACATAAAATGCTTATTCTATCATGCAAAGTAACAGCAACAATAAAAATTGAACATATACTATGATTACAATTATTTTTAAAGTATATATTCAGATAAATACTGACAGGGCATATATAAATATGAAAATGTAAGTTACAGTATTAAGGAGGGCAAAATTATGGCAAAATATCCTCTATCTTCCAAAATGTTTATAATGCTATTACTTCGTCTATACAGAAATAAGTAAAGGCCTGCCAAACTGACAGGGCTTAAGGGGTAATATCTGTATATACCATAGACAGTACTTTATTATTGCCAAGGGAAGCAGTGCTGCCGTTCTATTTCCTTCTGAACTTTATTTTAATTAAAACGGGAGAATGATCCTGCAACAGTCCAAGACCAAATAAATGTCAGCTCAGCATTTGTGGAAAATGCTAAGACTAGAGGACAACAATGAATTAGCCTAATTCAGAGACTAATAACATTATACAGTGAACTGTCATCTTGGTGCTTCCATGTAACATGTCTCAGAGAAGCAAATGTGGATGGATGTAGTGGAGGATTTCTACCTCCATTACCAAATGGTTGAGGTGTTGGTGACGGTTTATAATCACAGACCCAGATTTTATTAGCTTTAGCCATCACAAGCATCTAAGGAATAATTAAAGCTCACTAGTAGGAAATACTTTAAATTGATGGATGCAAGACTGACAGCACTAAAAATGAGGATTCTAGGTTTTTATGGAAAGACAACAATGGAAAAAATGAGCACAGAATTACAGCTTTTACAGTCTACATACACTTAATGTAATAGAATGCACACATCTACAGTTGTGGTAAGTCAACAGAAATAATTGTATCACTCTCTGCACTTATTTTTTTCTTGAAAAGCATTTAAAATCCTAGATTAGTGCCCATAAAACTTAATTCTTTTTTACCATTTATAATGGTACTGATAACTACATTTTGTAGAACACTTTACAGTGTTTAAATATATACACTTATTTTATCCCACATGATCATTTCATGAACCCTCTGAGGACACAGGGCAAGCACTGTTATTTACATCTTACACAGAAGAGAAAAAGAATTTAACTGACCGGCTGCCACTCAGCTGGAAAATGGCAGAGTGCAAGGTTAAACCCAAGGCACCTGCCTCCCACAAATAACATTAAAGCAAATTAGAGAAGAAAGCTAATTTCCAGCAAAATTCAAATTTAAGCCACAGCTTTGACGCTCCTCTCAGCTCTCTTCCTACTCAGAATTCCTATACGCTCAGTGAGGCTCCTCCCTCTGTGAGGGAAGAAAACTCATTCACGCAAATATGTTAGGAAGATACTATGTCCCCAAGTTTGCCTTTATACTGGGGATGCTAGGAGAGAGCATTCTTTAACAGAATGAAATGAACTAACGGTGGAATTTCTAGAACTACTAAAGACAGAGGAAAAACACTTTGGGGGTCTTCAAATCATACAACTGCACAATCATTTGTTCTACTTAAGAAGCTGATTCTGTACAGCATTGTCATCAGTTTGGGATGCCAGCTGTGATAAAGTACCCAGAAGAAAATAAAGTTTAGCCCTACCACGTACAAGCAGTATGACCAAGAATAAACAAAATCAAATGACTGTAAGCCTCCATTTACTCATCTGAAAAATGGAAGTTTTTATTTACACTGTTGGAGTGAAGATAAAATGAGATA
This sequence comes from Phocoena phocoena, assembly GCF_963924675.1. Taxonomy (NCBI): domain Eukaryota; kingdom Metazoa; phylum Chordata; class Mammalia; order Artiodactyla; family Phocoenidae; genus Phocoena; species Phocoena phocoena. Next base: position 19,512,004 of record NC_089240.1, read on the forward strand.
AAACTTCATCTCAGGACAGTAGTGATCATTACTCTTAATATTTTCAGCCGGTTGTTTTTAGAGGCTTTTATCCTCTAAAATCAAGTTACTTCCTCTACCAATGTTGTTTTTCTAGAAGCAGCCTCATAAATTTTACAATTTACTGTTAGCATTACAAAGAAAAAGCAACTCATCTAATATAATGAATGTGTTATAAAATCCATTTTTATAACTTTGAGAATTATCTAGGAAGCTTGGGAATTTGCATGACTTCAAAGTATTCAAAACATGTGGGAGTTTTTTTTTTTGCAGTATTTCCTTATCACAAAGAAGGCACCTAGCTTATTCAGAATAATTTATGGTGCTACTGATTTAAATAGATACATGTAGATATTATTATGTATATGTATCATACACACATTCAACTTCTAAAGTATAAACCCATCAAGTTTATTAACTCCATCTCATTCCCCCACCCCCCGCAGCGACTACCATGCTCCAACAGTCCTTAGAGCACACATCTGGCAATCTGTCTTACAATATTAATGTTCTCCAACTTTGATGGTATGTATTCATCTGCCTGTGTGGTGTAGATTTGAGGAGCCCCAGGAGGTATGTCCTATCATATAATTTCTTCTGTCTCCTGGTCAGCATAAGTCTTGTACCTTGGGTTAAACATACATTAAATGTCTAACTACCATCTACATAAAAATACAAATATTCCTTGAAGGTATTATCATTTTTTATCATATCTTATCCTTAACTCACATAGCTTTTTCAGCTCTTAACTAAAAGAGAGGTCCCGTGAAGATGGGACACAGAGAGGTACCTTTGAAATTTGGGAGATTAGTGAGTTAGGTCTAGAATGTAGGACACTTACAAGAGTAGGTACATATGGGTGTTTTAGTAAGAGCACAGCGAAAGAGACGGTAACATTAAAGGTTGTAATATACAGTGTTTCATTCCTACTCAGCATCTAGTCCCTGTTCCACCCTCCAAACAGCACCCCAATTTGGTCCCTTCTCCTTACATAGCCCAGTGTGCCTCAAGGGGAGCCAGATCCACCCCCTCCCAGGTCTGGAAATAGGCCGAACTGGGCTAAAGGTAATCTAGTCTTCTTCCTTGCAAGTGATTGGTTCAGAAATGGGCACCTGACTCCTTGAAGGCCAGTGAGATTTCCAATGGGCCTTTGGTTGGGGGGGGGGGTGTCTCAAGACAATTATTCTCCATTTTTCTGGGACAGCTTTCATAGGAACTCTTTCTTCTTTTCCTTTTGCAAGCTGTCATGCACAAATATGTCAAATCCAGGAAGAAGCCCACACTTCGAAGGAAGCAGAGTGAAGAGAATCACGGGGAAATGGGACCAAAGACACCGGATGAAGCGTCCCTGAAGCCTGTCTCACCTTTGCATTTCTCTATGCGTGAGCTAGTCTATTTCTTCACTGTACATACCTGGTAGAGTTGGATTTTCTGTGACTTGCTGCCCGTGCGGCCCAAATGATATGGAGCCAAAGACAAAATGTGTTGTGTGGGTCCCACAACTACCATGCTCTGAGGAGGTAGGTTTTTTAAAATTCACAGGCATCTATACCATTTGTCACTTGATAAACGTAAAAGCTAGGGGCTTCCCTGGTGGCACAGTGGTTGAGAGTCCGCCTGCCGATGCAGGGGACACGGGTTCGTGCCCTGGTCCGGGAGGATCCCACGTGCCGCGGAGCGGCTGGGTCCGTTGAGCCATGGCCATTGAGCCTGCGCGTCCGGAGCCTGTGCTCCGCAATGGGAGAGGCCACAACAGTGAGAGGCCCACATACCGCAAAAAAAAACAAAAAAAAAACAAAAAACAAGTAAAAGCTAGACAGAGAAAAGTCACGTGACTGTCCAAAGCATTGCTGTGCAACTGACAAAATCTAGGTTGAAATATTCCTCTCTTTCCTCTCTTGACAATTTCAGTCCCCTGGATTGCATTGTTTTTTCACCATTAATATCATCTATAAATTGGGGAAACGTTCTACAAAAACGTCACCTTCATTTTGCAATAATTTGAATATACAATTATTCATCCATCTAAGAAAAACAATCCATTTTAGAAAATTAATTATTGAGTGTATAACGTGCTTTCATTCTTAGAATCCATAATGCGAATTGGCTGGATCATAATTAATGCTTTCTAGCATTATTCTTATAAAGGTGTCTCTCCAATCAGACCTAACAGCCTACTTGCCCAACTTGGCTCTTATGCCTTGAAGATCTTAATAGAACAGAAATGAACTTGAAAGTTGTTCCAAATAGGAATGTAAAATTAAATATAGCATCCTTACTTGATACCTAATATTTTAATTTATGTGATATTGCTAATGTCATAAGAAGAAAAAATAGAATTATTTTAAGTAGTTTTTGCCTACAGAGCTATACGTTAATCCCTTACTAAAGGAACAGTTAGATCCCGAATGGGGGTAACCTTAACACAATTGTATTTTGCAATCTCTATTTTTTTACTCTATTATATAAGTATGGCTTTACTTTTATAGTAAAAGAACATTTATAATGGTTGCACCAATTAACATTTTGCAGGAAAAATATATAGTATAATAAATTACTAATAGTATAGTAAGTATATAAAATTCTATCTTGCTCCACATCCAGTGGACTTTATTTATTAAGCTATTGAAATTGATTATAAGACAGGATTTCTGAGTAGCTGATACTCTCTCGTCATTGTTAACTATTTGGGAGAAGACAAGCAATATTTCAATATGTATCTATAATTCATAAATTTTTAAAGTTTTTTAACTTTGTATAAATGCTGCTATTAAAATATTACACTTCATTCCCAACACCTCTACGCAGGAGCCTACATTCGGAGCCTCTACCTTAAGAGCCTTCCGGAGGCAATTCCATCTGATAATATAGTTTCCACGCTTTTAATAAGCTCTTCGACTAACACTGCTCATGTGAGTTCATGTTAAGGTTCTGGTGATCCAATGTGCTACCTTGTCTAGTGAGGATTTCTCTCAGTCTGTCGCTGCAGGTTGTATTTGTCTGATTGCCTGTTTCAGGTAAGGACATTATCGTCCATCAGATTAAGAGACAGATGCCGGTGCTCCCAAAGGTCAACAGAGAAGTGTGAACTCATAAGCACACCACCCAAATAGATCCTCTATATCTTTAAAACGCAGGGACTCAACCACAAGTAAGAAAATTCATCTGGCCAGGTATCAATGTCATCCTTAGGCCAAGAACAAGGCCATATTGGTCTTAAGCAGTGTTTAACAGTAAAAGAAAGAGAGAAGCAGTAACCCTTCAGGTAAATTTCCCACATTTGCTTGCAGTTTTCATTCCCTGTTTACATTCTTTTGTAGACACGCTCAGATAGACACACTGACTCAGCCTCAGGAGTGAGTTAGTGAATGAGGTTGACTGATAAAGTTGCAAGAGAAAACTTGGGATTTAATGTATTTGCTTTCTGCATCTAAAAGTCCTAAGTAGATAAGTGTCCACAAGCAAGGGCCTCACTCCACATTATTCTGAAGGTTAAGCAAAACAATGATGGAAGAAAACCTCAGTTATTTAAAACTTATCTTTTAAACATATAAAGGTTTATCCTCCAGAGATATAAAACATTAATTGCTACAGTGCAGGTGGTTTCTCTGTTCTCTAACTACCACCATCAAAATGACTTTGACAAAAATACTGCAGTAAGGGAATCTAATTAATCTAAAACCAGAGGGATTGGGAGTTGGGTATAAAAGATGATCTGCTGACTTAGGATTTTAAACACTCAAGATATTTCAGAGGAAGAGCTTTAAGGATAAAGATATAAAATTACCTATCCTCTAAGAGTTGGGTCTACTACTAATCTAAGAAATAATAAATGAAATAGGATTCAAGAAGGATACCGAGACACTGCTTATGAAAACCAACAAACAAAAGGGAAACAACTTTTTATATTTCTATGAAACCTCTAGGGGATGTTACTTGGTATCCAATGGAACATTATCATCACTGTAAAATAGGATTAGCGGAATTTGCAAAAAAAAAAAAAAAAAAGGTACCTACCCTTTAAGAAGTGGGGGACGGGGTGTCAAAAAGATTTAGATAATTTGCTGAACACATAACATTTGCCTTTCTATTAAAATCTCTATCATGACATAATCCATTAGCATGAATGCAGAAACCAGAAAGAAAATATTTTCAGAGTCATGCGTCAAATCAAATTACATTCTTTGGACAAATAAGGTTTAGGAGAAAGAGTCTTGTGAAAAATGCCAGGAATTGTGAAAAGAAACCTTATTATCATGTAAAATACAACCAATAAAAAAACATTTTTAAAGACAAATGCTGGAAATCTGCCACGTTTGCAATACAGATGAATTCCCAAATACCTAATGGTCCAGGTGTTTTAAAGTAATCCAGTGGTACCAAAACCTGTCAAAACACTGGATTCCATACCATATGCCCATTCTCCTAATACTGTAAAGTGGAAGTTCTTTCCACCTGCCTCAAGTCTTACCTGAAACTAGACCGTGGAGAAAGAAGCAAGGGAGGGGTTATAAATCACTGCCCTGTCAAGTCCAAATTGAAAGGCAAGCGTGTAAATCGCTGAGGCTAAAAAACGATTCCTCCCTAAGGCAGAAGAAGAATGTTTGCTTACACCTTTATAAATAAAGTTCTGTCAAGCTGCGAGGAAAATATACTCATATCCATAGGGGTAGCCAGGGAGGCAGCCCTGTGAATCTCCAACGCAATCTATTACCACACAAAGGACACTCTCACCAGCTTCCTCCTGGGACAGTAAATAATCGCTAATCATCCCAGATGGTGGGACTCTACACTTATCAGTGACAGATAATAAATCAGAGCATTCTGATATGTGCCATGCTATTACAGTTCCATTGATTTCACACCAATGGGACATTCAAACTGCTAAGTAACGTAATTAGTTACACATAATTCCAAGACATCAATCATGCTTGGGATAAATCCTTGGAACAAACATTGAAAATATTCTTTACCATATATACAACTAAATGCCTGAAAGGGACTAATTTGGTACCGGGCTTATAAGCATGCAGGCATTTAAGACGAACAGCACCTTTTTTTTTTTTTGTCGGTACGCGGGCCTCTCACCGTTGTGGCCTCTCCCGTTGCGGAGCACGGGCTCCGGACGCGCAGGCTCAGCGGCCATGGCTCACGGGCCCAGCCGCTCCGCGGCACGTGGGATCTTCCCGGACCAGGACACGAACACGGGTCGCCTGCATTGGCAGGTGGACTCTCAACCACTGCGCCACCAGGGAAGCCTGAACAGCACCTTTTAATAGCCAGAATTGATATTCCACAATACATTTTATAAAATTAAGTACTCTTCCACAACCACCTTTTTAATTTCTCAAGTTTTGCTCAAACAAGACATTTTATATTCAAGAGAATTTTAATTCTAATTTTATTCACCTCAACTATTTCATTAAAAAAAAAAAGGAAATCAACTATTCTCTGATGAAGGAATGCAATACCCACCCCGGGAATATTTGTAAAAAATAGGTTTTGTTTTGGCATCTTCTCCTAGTGCCTACTTCAACATTTTAGCTTACTTTTGTGAAACATGTCCTGTAAAGCATACCTGGAGTCCTTCCACCTAGTGCTCCATGCAAACTTGCTTTCTCTGGAATAGACCTCTGATCATTTACTATTCTCAGTCTGCCTTCGAAATTCACTGCTCCTATGCCCCATTCTCTCAGAATCTTGACCTTCACTAACTACTCTCAGTAACCAAGCCACAGGGTATTAACAACTGAGAACAATTAAAGCGCCCCTTCCAGTATTATAGCTGCATTTTAAACTGTTAGGCTTGAAAATGAAGAGAGAGTTTGGGATACTTTATATTGGTCTGGGGAACCCCACAAATCATGATACTATATGAGCAACTAGCTTATGTCTAGAATTGGTCATGAGGTTATAGGCGAACCCAGCATACGTCAGTTACCGACGTGAGATGTTGCAAACATTCAAAAGCTCTACATGCTGAGAAAGCCATAGAACACTTACGTGTGTTTCCTCTAGACGTTCCATAAATTGTCTACCGTCCAAAATCCTAAATCTACTCTTCCAGCTCATGTATCCTTTCATGTAATTTATGGTGATTCCCTAATCCAGAACATTTTAACTTTTATGAAATTAAATCTGTTCATTCTTCTTCTTTAAACTTCGGTGTTTTAGGTAACTGTTGTAAAAGTCTCCCATAAATTAATGGAAATATTCCCTCGAGTCATTTTCTAGTAATTTTACTTTTGTAATTAATATTTAAATCTTCAATCTATCTGGTATTTATCGTGGCTATGACACGAGCCAAGTATATAACTTTACATTTTTCCCAATTTGTAGCATATTGTGTTAACACCTTTAATTTTAAAGAAGTCAACCTTTTGTTCCAAATTCCCATCAATAGAATATAGAGTAAGTTAATTAAAGCCTATCTACATGATGAACTACTATGTAGCTCTTTAAAAAAATGAAGTTGTTCTATATGTAATAATGCCGACAACGCAGAGCTTGAACAGTTACAATGAGAAAAGCGTATATTGAAGAAAAGCATGTATGATATAATCCTATTAAGAGTAAATCAGGGGCTTCCCTGGTGGCACAGTGGTTGAGAGTCCGCCTGCCGATGCAGGGGACGCGGGTTCGTGCCCTGGTCCGGGAGGATCCCACATGCCGCGGAGCTGCTGCGCCCGTGAGCCATGGCCGCTGGGCCTGCGCGTCCGGAGCCTGTGCTCCGCAACGGGAGAGGCCACAGCAGTGAGAGGCCCGTGTACCGCAAAAAAAAAAAAAAAAAGAAAGAAGAGTAAATCAGGACCTCCCTGGTGGCGCAGCGGTTAAGAATCTGCCTGCCAATGCAGGGGACACGGGTTCGAGCCCTGGTCCGGGAAGATCCCACATGCCGCGGAGGAGCTAAGCCCGTGCGCCACAACTACTGAAGCCCGCGCGCCTACAGCCTGCACTCCGCAACAAGAGAAGCCACCACGATGAGAAGCCCGTGCACCGCAACGAAGAGTAGCCCCTGCTCACCGCAACTACAGAAAGACCGCGTAGCAACCAAGATCCAATGCCCTCCCCCCTCCAAAAAAAAGAATCATCTCTCCAGATAAATAACTATATATACAATTGTCTAAATGTTTTTAAAAATTCTAAAGGCATATAAACTGTTAATAGTTTTATCTGCGGATCAGGATTGGGGATGGAGGAGTCTACCAACTATTTAAACTTATATAATTTAATAAATGCATTTATAGAAGCATATACATCTTTTGCATTTTCATGCAAATTTTGCAAACCAGAAAAATTCGTTGAAGTTAACCAATAGTATAGTCGAAAATGTATACCCTCCACGTCACTAAACGCATAGAAAATTAGATAAGAACCTCCTATCTCTTTCTTCCTCTGCTGGACTGTGACTTGAACGAGAAATTCACCTTTACTGAGTTTAGCCTCAGAGGTTTTGGAGTTGTTACTTCAGTTAGCCTATGGTGACTACTTAAATACTATGTAGGAAAATAAGATATGCATATGAAAAGTTAAAAGATCAAAGCAGTATATGTATACAACACTCCCGATAGTAAGGACTGTAGGAATGAGATTAGGAAGAAATCCCCAGTAGATTTTCATAGAAAGGAAGGGATAGAGCTGGTCAAGTTTTGGTGACATGAAAAAGAATTGTGGAGAAAGCGTGTGAGAAAAGTTCAGAATCAGGAAAGTAAACATATTAGATATGTATGTGTATAACTGAATCACTTTGCTGTACGTCTGAAACTAACACAACATTCTAGATCAACTATAGTCCATATATAAAAATAAAATTAAATAAAAATTTAAAAATGGTAAAACAAAAAAACCAAAACTCCCTCCTTATATATTTCAAATAAAATCCAAATTTCTTAATCAGAAAAAAAAAAAACAGATGAGTCTCATTGGAGTATTTTTATTAAGAAGCAGTGGAGTTAATTCTGAAAATGTAGAACTTAATTACAGAGAGCCTCCAATGTCAGCCCAAGGGTGTTGAACTTTGTCATGCAGAACCAGTATGACAAATAGGTATTATTTCCTATGTAAATGCAAATTGCTGCGTGTTGGGGGGGTGGGGTCTACCTTTCAACTAGGTTGAGAAAGATTCTCAAGTTATAACTCAGTAGGAAATATCTTCCTGATCAATTAGCAAGGTCTGATATGGGCTAGTGAGAGGGGCGCTGCATATTTGCTAACTCTGCTGGAGGCAAGGAGGTTTCTGAGATGTGGAGAAATGGATGTGACAGTTTTCTTGAAAAGTAAAATAAACAGGACTTAACGTTGATGAGACAAGAGAGGTGGTATAATAGGACCTGACGAGGCTTGAGGAATCAAAGGTGAGCCTAGGGTTTTGAGCTTTGAGTCCTTAGAATGTTAGCAGCATTTTAAAAAATAGATAATTTAGAAAAGAGTTCATTTTCAGGGAGAAGGTAAATGAATTCATGTTTATTGAGCTGGTGGCCTTGTGAAAATGCCTTGCAAGACGCTTGGTGCAGGATATTGAAAATGCAGAATAAAGAAAAAGAGAAACTTTTTTTTTTCCTTTCCTCTTCAGGAAGGCAGATTGTTGGAAGAGAAAAAAATTCACAACCTACTTACGAATCATCCCAATTTCGAGTTCCAAGGAGGGGATGGTTTAGCAATCCACTGGGTAGAATACAATAAAAGACTGTATTTTTCCCTCTCAAAAATTCTTTTTAAAGGATCACAGTTTTGCAATGCAATGATAGTTCTTTTTAAATTTTACTACAAAAATTACAAATAAGCTATTTTTATAATTTCCCAAGTTCATATTACTTAAGTTTAGCTTGGCTTCCTCTTAATCAAATTGAAGCTTTATCTCAACTTTAAGTTTACAATTGGAAGAAAAATCCACCTGTAATTAGGCCATATATGTGCATGGTGCATGGTACAATTCAAAGTCCTTCCACAATTGCTTGTGTGACCTTCACAAGTCTCCATGAGGGAATAAGCCTGGAGTTATAACCTCCACTATACAGATGGATTCAAGTGGTACCTCGAAAGGGGATATTGTTCACCTGAAGTCTACAAAATAAGTTAGTGATGGAATCAGGGTAAGAATTGAGGTCTCGTAACTCCAAATCCAGTGTTGTTTATAGAACATCACAGACTTTCTTCCATACTGAAATATTTAGTTTCATATTGGCCTTTTAAAATGTTATATATTCTTATTTTTCATAAATAGTCTGATAGTGGGTTCCTCTTCTAATTTTTCTATTAAATTGTGTTTACTTGCCCCCATAAGAATAGTTATGCCCTTTATGAAAGCTTGAGGCATAGTCTATAATGCTCTCAAGAAAGATTTATGATCTCACACAATATTTAACTGCTATCATTAAAAATAACTGGTGAGATAAAGCGGTTTCAATCACACAATGAAAGCGTTGCCCTATTTCAAAGGCAGACTGAATTCAAACTGATTGAAACAATCAAGTTACTGTTTTCTCTTCTGTTCCAAAATATCTAACACAATCAGAATGAATGATTGTTTTGTTTCTTCTATTGTTTATAGTCAACAAATACTGCATATACTGGAAAAATAGTAATTCACTACCAAAGCGTGTTTTTTTTTCTTTTTGCCGTTACACCATTGCTCTATGGCTAAATGGTACAGCTAGGAATCTCCAAGGCTGTTTTTCTACAGGTTTTTAAGTGGTCTGTTTTCCTCATATCATAAGGTTTATTTAGAATCTCTTGTACTTTACCTGACAGGATGTGACCCAGGGTGAAGGGTAAAAAAAGCTGATTGAAAGTATATACCTCTGAGACCTCCAGAAGACTGACACCTATTTTCACATTTGTTTACAGCTGACTCTGAGAAATAAAATGCTTCCATTTTTCTCTGGGGTTAAAAATATCATCTACAAGGGCAAAGACCATTACACATGTGCCTTTGAGGATTATTTCTAGTTTCTAATACAGTCCTAAGTATATAGTGACCACTCAATAAATGCTTATTTGATTTCGATAATAAAACTTCAAAACTTTTGCACAGGAAAGGAAACCATAAACAAGACCAAAAGACAACCCTCAGAATGGGAGAAAATATTTGCAAATGAAGCAACTGAAAAAGGATTAATCTCCAAAATTTATAAGCAGCTCATGCAGCTCAATAACAAAAAAACAAACAACCCAATCCAAAAATGGGCAGAAGACCTAAAGAGACGTTTCTCCAAAGAAGATATACAGACGGCCAACAAACACATGAAAGAATACTCAACATCATTAATCATTAGAGAAATGCAAATCAAAACTACAATGAGATATCATCTCACACCAGTCAGAATGGCCATCATCAAAAAATCTAGAAACAATAAATGCTGGAGAGGGTGTGGAGAAAAGGGAACACTCCTGCACTGCTGGTGGGAATGTGAATTGGTACAGCCACTATGGAGAACAGTATGGAGGTTCCTTAGAAAACTACAAATAGAACTACCATACGACCCAGCAATCCCACTACTGGGCATATACCCTGAGAAAACCATAATTCAAAAAGAGTCACGTACCAAAATGTTCAGTGCAGCTCTATTTACAATAGCCCGGAGATGGAAACAACCTAAGTGTCCATCATCAGATGAATGGATAAAGAAGACGTGGCACATATATACAATGGAATATTACTCAGTCATAAAAATAAATGAAATTGAGCTATTTGTAATGAGGTGGATAGACCTAGAGTCTGTCCTACAGAGTGAAGTAAGTCAGAAAGAGAAAGACAAATACCATATGCTAACACATATATACGGAATTTAAGAAAAACAAATGTCATGAAGAACCTAGGGGTAAGACAGGAATAAAGACACAGACCTACTAGAGAATGGACTTGAGGATATGGGGAGGGGGAAGGGTAAGCTGTGACAAAGCGAGAGAGAGGCATGGACATATATACACTACCAAACGTAAGGTAGACAGCTAGTGGGAAGCAGCCGCATAGCACAGGGAGATCAGATGGGTGCTTGGGACCGCCTGGAGGGGTGGGATAGGGAGGGTGGGAGGGAGGGAGACGCAAGAGGGAAGAGATATGGGAACATATGTGTATGTATAACTGATTCAGTTTGTTATAAAGCAGAAACTAACACACCATTGTAAAGCAATTATACTCCAATAAAGATGTAAAAAAAATAAAAAAATAAAAATAATATATAAGTAGGTTCAGGGTAGCAGCACACTCTACTGGGTATGGGTGGAGCTGTTCAGGAGTGGTAGATCCATTGTAGAAACAGTCCCAAATCTCTTTTACTCTATTCCCACCCTTTGCAACGTGGTTTGGAAGCTTCTCCAATCCAGAGGTGGTGTCTACTTCCCTATTCTTTGAGTCTGAGTTGCCCCTGTGACTGGATTTGGCAAACAGAATGTGGCAGAAGTGACACTGTGCCAGTTCTGAGCCTGGGCCTTGCTCTCTTGCAAGTAGTTACCACCTGAGCAAGCCTGGGGGCTGAGAGACCTCATGGAGCAGAGACAAGCTGTCCCAGCTGATGTCCTCCCAGACCAGGCAGGAATCACCCAGTTGACCCAACAGCTAACTACAGACACATGAGAAAACTCAGCTGAGACCAGCCCAAACTGCTGACCCACAAAATCATGGCTTTTGTTTTAAGCTGCTAAGTTTGGAGGTGGTTTGTTACACTGCAAAAGCTAATTAACGCATAGGAGAAAGACTGGCATAAGAAGAACCCAATATTCCTGTTCAGAAAAGAGCTTCTGCCAAGAATTTCACACTTTCGCAAAGGCCTTAGGGAGGCAACCACCATCTTTCTCTCTATCCTTTATTCATTCCTTCCCAACAGGCATAGCTAGCCTGAATGGTGAAGAGCTTGACATTGGGCTACATTTTCCGGCAACAGGAATAAGAAAGTTAAAGACGGCTGGTCTGTGCTACTGCTTTCACCAGCTTCCTCTCAAGTGGAACAAGCCCTCCTTCTCTTCTGCTCCCTAATGCTTTACGACACATCCTTCTGTGTTTGTCGGTACGGGCAGGGGTCCACCAGTGTCACTCACTGTCCTGCTGGTTATGGTGTGTGGAGCAGGCCTGTGGTCCTTCCCAGTGGCCTCTGAAACTGCCCTCCAAATCCAGGTCTCTTCACAGGCAAGTCCAGGTTCAGGGTGGAAGCAGGAGTGACCAATAAACGTCAGGTACAAACTACATTTGCTAACACACATCAGCAGCTGGATGCCATTATGTCCATTCTGACCAACAAAACCCTAAGAGAAGGGAGTGGACTTAGCACTTCCCTTTTAACATCCAATAGCTATGGATATCAACCTGAAAATTTTAAATGTATAATGAAATGGAATTATTGCTTGGATTTTCTAGGTTACAATTCCACTATTTTTCATTTTAGGTTTTATGGGATTATTATTATTAGAATATAACCTTAATTCTTTTATATTCAATTTTTCTATAAGATGTCTAGGTAAGAACCACACAAATTTCCAATCACTCTATTTTGGCCCTTTTATATGTAGAGATGAGAAGTTACTTCGATCAAACAAAAGCAGCTCTTCCTTTCCAATTGTCAGATTTCTGCTCTATTTTAAAAACTCAGCACTTGGTAGTGTAACGTGATTTTTTTTTTTTTCCCAGAAAGAGAATAGCATATAAAATTAGGTAATGGATAGCAACTCGATTTAGCATGTTAAAAATGTTTGTTTCACACAGAAGCACGCACACACACACGCACATACACACACAGCATTCTTTTGGAAAGTGTACTAATGAACAATACAAAAATAAACCTTTATGTATTTTTGTTTCACCTTCCAAAAAGTTTAAGGATATGATGTAAGGAAATAGTTGACAGTGTGGAATAGATGACACCAATATCGGGAGAAAAGTAGCCTAGATTCCCGCTTCATGTTCAGTTCAAAACTGGACATTTTCTACATCCCAAGAGACGCTTTCGGCCTTTTATAACCTCTGTGCGTATGGAATTCAAAATAGAGCCATCCCAACTTCCTTTTAAGAAAGCAGTCACATTTGCAAAACCAGCCTAAGCATGTCTGCTTCTCTCTACTGTTTACATTTCTTTAATACTGACGAGTCTATTTTTTTCTATTTCTTCCTCAGTTTTGGAAAACTTAAGTTGTTCAGTCTAATATTCAAATTTACTGACAAAATTGTTCAAGTATACTTTATCTCAATATTATTAGTAATTATGTCTTCTTTTTCTTTCCTAATATAATGGATTTAGGTTTTTCTCTTGTTCATTATTTTTGTCAATCTTGGTTGAAGTTTATGTATCTATTACTCTTTTAAAGGAACTAACTTTGGATTTTTGTTGATCCCTAATGAATTGCTGTTTTCTCTTTCATTAAATTATACAATTATCCATATATTATTTCCTTCATTCTACTTCCTATAAGATTCTCTTTTTAAAAAATCTTATGCTGTCTTTAGATGCTTAGTTCACTGATTCTCAGCCTCTTTTTCTAATATAAGCGTGTAAGGCTGTACATTTCCTTTTCAGTATCTATTCAGCTGCAACTCACATTTTTGATGTATTCAACTTTTATTACATTTTGTTAGTACTGATAAGTTTGATTCATAATTCTTTTTTAACCCATTAATCATTCAGAAGGATATTTAAATTCTTGAAATATAAAAAGGTTTTTTAAATTATCTTTTTATTTATCCTTAGCTTAATGGCATTGTGATCAGGCTTGTTTTATGAACTAGCAGATAGTCATTTTGTTTAAATTGTATTCTGCAGGACTATATTCTGCCATTGTTGAGTGCAGGATTTTAAATGTCTATTAGATCAAGACTGTTCACTGTGATGTTAAAAATTCTCTATTGTTAACAATTTGTTTGATCAATTACTGAGGGAGTTGCATTTGTCAATTTGTGGAACTTTCATTGCATTTCTACCCACTTTTGCTATATTGAGGTCATGTCGTTAACTGCATATATTGAGGCTTATATATTCCAGATGAACTGAACACTTATGCTTATGTAATGAGCTTCTTCACGTAAGGCTTTTTGTTTCAAACTGTCAGATGTTAATACATGTACTGTCCAGTTACTTTAGTTTATATTTGTCTTATGTCAGGTAGTAATACATGCTCTGGAAATAAAAGTAAGAGTAAGAGGATAGAGAGTTATGGAGGTGTGCTCTGGGAAGCCTCCCTGCTAAGGTGAGTTTTGAGCAAAAAGTCTGAAAGAGGTGAGGATAAAAGCCATGTGAATATTTGGGAATAAAAGGTTTCAGGCAGAGGGAACAGCACAGGCAACTGCTAGAACATGCTTGGTGTGTGTGCAAGCCAGCGAGGAGGGTAGTGTGGATGCAGAGGAAGAAACAAGGTAAAGATGACATCAGAAAGGAAAGTGGGCTCGATCAGGTAGGGACTTGCAGGCAACGGGAGGATTTGAGAATTTATTCTAAGAGGCAAAGCTGTCAGAGTGTTCTGAGCAAAGAACGGACATGACCTGACTTACATTTTAATATTATCAACGTGACTGTCATGTTTAGAAAAGATTATGGGGCTGGGGTAGGGCACGGGTCAAGAGTAGCATCGGATTAACTAGTTGGAAGACTTTTGAAATAATTCAAATGTGAGATAATGATAGTTTAGATCAGTGCAGTAGCAGCAAAGATGATGAAAAATCGTCTAATTTGGGGGGTATATTTTGAAAATTAGAACTGGCTGGACTTGCTGATGGACTGATATGGAGTATGAAAGAGAAATCAATCCTCTACGCTTGATATGAACAATGAACACCACATGGCACTGACGTTTACTAAAATAAGGATGACTATAATAGGAGCTGGTTTGCATAAGGGAAATCAAGACTTTATTTTATAACCTGCTAAGTCTGAGATGCTTATTAGTCATCCAAGTGGGGATGTCTGGTTGGCATTGGAGTTCAGTCTAGAGATGCAGGCTAAAGATACAATTTGGGAGTCATCACATATAGGAACAGTCTTTAAAACTGTGCAATGTATGAAAAGCACCTAGGGAATGAGAGAAGATAGAGAAAAGAAGAGATCTAACGATGGAGCCCTAGGGCACACCAATGCTAAGAAGCAGGAAGATGAAAAGAACACAAAGGCAAGTGAGAGAGAGCCATGTCCTGAAGGTCAAGGGGAGAAAGTGATTTAAGAAAAAGAAACTCCACTACATCTGAACAGAGATGATAGGTCAACGTAAGATGAGAACTGAGAATGTTTAATTCTCGGGCTGGCAATGTGAAAGTCACTCAGGCAACTTGAACAAAGTCATTTCAGAGGAGTGATTAGGAATGAACACCACACTGCAATGTGTTCGAGTGAGAAAGAAGAGAGAAAGGAAGGACAGAAAGTAGAGAAAACAAGTTTTTGGTTTTGGTAAAGGGAAACAGAAAAAATAGAAGAATCAAGATAGGTATTTCGGGGGCTTCCCTGGTGGCGCAGTGGTTGAGAGTCCGCCTGCCGATGCAGGGGACACGGGTTCGTGCCCCGGTCCGGGAAGATCCCACGTGCCGCGGAGCGGCTGGGCCCGTGAGCCGTGGCCGCTGAGCCTGCGCGTCCGGAGCCTGTGCTCCGCAACGGGAGAGGCCGCAACAGTGAGAGGCCCGCGTACCGCAAAAAAAAAAAAAAAAAAAAAAAAAATAGGTATTTTTGTTTTATGTTTTAAGACAGAAGAAACTACAGCCTGCTATTGGCAATGATGGGAAAATTGATTATGCGGAAAGAAAAATAATTACAGGAGTGAAGTCCTTCTATACCTAAGGTCCAACTGTTTTCTGCTAAGGGCCAAATAGTAAATATTTTAGGATTTATGGGCCATACTACTTAACTCTGTCACTGCAACCCACAAAAGCAGCCACAGACAGTATGTAAACAAATCAGCATGGCTATGTTCCAATCCCACTTTATTTTCAAAAACAGAAAGCCAGCTCGAATTGTCAGTAGTTTGCCAACCCTTTTCTCGTCAATAAATATTTTCTGGATTGGAATTAAATTCCTTTGAGTAAAATGGAAAGCTATTTACTATATTAGATGAAACTAAACTCTGTTTTATAATAAGATTCTAGATTAATGAGTTGTTGCCACCCTACAGGGAGGTTCCTAGATCTGGACCACGTCACTCTTAGTCCAATTCTGTTTAATTCTCATCAGTACCTATCATAAAGGTAAAGAAAATGCTTAAGATTACATACAGCTGAGAAGAACTTTTTTTGACACTAGAAATATAAAGAAGTCAATTAAGCAGAATACTAGGGCAGAAACTAACATTGTAGAATAAAACTTAAACTAAAAAATAAATCACACAATTTCAGTAGACTTAACATAGAAACCCCCTATACAAAATACATCATGGTCTCAGCTAACTGGAATTTAAGCTCCATATTACTCAAAAGAGTGACCTAATTTCCAAAACAGATCATATTCAAAATTTGCCTACACTGACAAGTATCTAGCATCCAGGACAAAAGAGAGAATCGTCCCAACGTGGAGATTTACACAGTATTATAGAAAGTACATTTTAAGGGGGGGAATCTGATTTGTTAGAGCTCATTCACAGGTGAACGGGTCAGAATGGTGAGAGGTAATAGGTGCACAATAAATGTTAATCTCACTAAGATTGAAAAACAGGCACAACATATATTGTCTGCCTCTTAAGGAATTTGCTAATTGATCTGCAGAGGCTCTTTTGATTTTTAAAAGGGACTCCGGAAAGGTTAAGATTGGATTTAGGCAGCCCCTAGAAAGTAAACAAACCATGGAAAATAAAACACTCAATTTTTTTTTTGTCATTCAAGAGGCTCTTGTATCATGATTTTGTTCTGCCCATTTTTTAGATCTTTCTGGAAAACTCCACTGGCTGGAGCTCTGCCTGGGCTGTCTGCCGTAGAGTTCAGCAACGCAACCACCATGCCATCATTTTTCCAACTCATTAGACCACATTATTAGAGCCTTTGCCACGATGGCTTTCATACCTTAGGGCATAAATGTCTGAGCCTAAGTTTGGGAACTTAGAGCTTATCCTTTGTTCTCTTCAAGTTTATTTTATTTTACAACACAGGAGGAGGATATTCTCTCAAGGCTTGAAATTATGAGTCTTCTGTCTTAACATGTTTTTGCATAACCAGACTATTTCTAGGAGAGGGCAGAAGCAGCATCTTCTTGGTGCTTCTCCATTAAAGAAAAGGGCAGCTCCTGTATTGCTGGTAGCCTAAAGTGGCTCTGAAATCATCTGTCAAGCACGCAGAATGCCAGGCTTTGTTTTAACATCACAGAAAAGCGAAGCTCCAGTGGGCTCTGTTTGGCACTTTCCTGTTCCAAATGCTTTTCTTACCGTTTTATTTTACGGCTGAATTTTATAACAAGATGCAAGTGTAAGGGCTGACTTTCTTCAGGGGACTTGCTTAGATGTTCACGTCTCACCATTATTTGCTTTGCCCCTGGAATCACCCAGGGTAAAAATCTAATTGCAGTTGTTGACACTCCTCTGACCACTCAGTTTTCAGGTACCCAATTATAAAACTATACTAACAACACAATCGTAACTAACAGTTGCATGGAATTTTATCACTGATAAAGTTCTTTCATGTACATCATCTCATGCGAAATCCCAGAGGTCGGAGCTTATTCGATCAATGTTATCATCAGAAAAGCATTTCTCAGAAGACCGCACAGCAGAAAAAGTTGAGGGTATTTTAAGGACAAGCTAGTGAGATGAAATCTGTACTACCTATCACAATAGTTCACATTAAACAACATATAAAAGGCCAATGTGCCTAGACAGATTCTGAGTCAATGCAAGTGTTTATTTTATGTGTGTCAGCCATATGTCCCAGCTATATTAGTTTCCTAGAGCTGCCGTAACAAAATACCACAAGCTAGATGGCTTAAAACAACAGAAATTTGTTCTCTCACCCTTCTGGATTCCAAAAGTCTGAAAACAAGGCCTTGGCAATGTGGATTCCTTCTGGAGGCTCTGAGGGACAGTCTAGCCCATGCCTTCTCTTAGCTTCTGGTGGTTGCCAGCAATCCTTAGCACTCCTTGGCTTACAGATGAACCATTCTCATCTCTGGCATTGTCCTCCATGGCCTTCTCCCCGTGTCTGTCTGTTCTTCTTATAAAGGATACAAGTCCTATTGGACTAGGGCCCACTCTAATGGAGAACCAACTCATCTTAACTTGATTAAATCTGCAAAGACCCTCTTTCTCAATAAGGTCACATTCACAGGAACGTAGTTTGGGACTTCAACGTGTCTTTTGAGGGGACACAATTCAACCCACAAGCCCAGCCTTACCAGTGACAACAAGGTTCTCTCTTGTTATACTCCAAGTGTTATAATCCCTTCTTGCCACAGACCTACTTCTTGTGACTGCCCCGAGTCCCTGCCATCTTTGTATTCTGGAACACAGAATACTCTAACAAGAGCCCTCGCTTTACTTCTGCTCTCGCCTTCCCATCCTGTTGCCATTTGGCTACCCAGGGTTCTGATGATCTTTGTGAGAAGACCATTCTGCCTCACACAGCTCCATATGCTGGTGATTGCTACCAAGTCTCATTCTACCTCAAGTTTGGGCATATTGTTGATAGGACTGGAGCTCAGATGCACCTGCTTGAGGCTAGAGGCTCTAAATTTTCTGCCTTGCCAAATCCTTTTGGGCATATTGCTGCTACTGCTACCTTTGCCTTCAGTGACAAATAGAGGTGGAAGGTTGACCAGCCTGGGTCTATCTCCTTATGTTCAAGGTAACTTGACTTACAGCACTGAAATCGCACCTGCCCTCTTTACACCTCAGAGTCTGCGCCAAGTTGAGGCTCCTTGCATACCAGAACAATAACCCACTTCATTTCTTGTCCTAGGATAAACAGCTTTTCAGGGGGACAGACACTGTGAACATCAGTTGCCCTTGGAAGAAGCCACCACTCCCCATCAGGATGTGATCTTCTCCCATGGTCTCAATCAGAAATGAATCTGCTATTTTGTGATTTAGACAGTGAGTTGGCTATGCAATATACATTCTTCCCCTTTGCTTGGTAACAGAACAATTATTTTGTTGGGTGTGGGAAGAGGCCCAGCAATAAAATATGTATCCAAGCTTCCATTGCAGATAAAAGTGGACAATGAGATGTAGACACAAGTCTTTCAGCAGGGCTGTTGGGAAATGTCTTTATAGGGGCCTGACTCAGCTCCTTCTTTTTCTCTCCTGGAACATATGGCTGGAGCTGCAGCAGCCATCCTCCCACTATGAGGTAACCTTGAGGATGAGAATACCACATTAAGGATGGCACAGTGAAAATAAATAAATAAATAAAAGGAAACTGATTGTCAGTGACATTGTGGAGCCACCAAAAGGAGCCCTGAACTTCATTTACATTGTCCCCCAGGGCACATTTAGCAATGTCTGTTAACATTTAACAATGTTTTAATTGCCACAACTTGAGGGGAGGGGTGGGTGTTATTGGCATCTAGTAGGTAGAGGTCAAGGATGAAGCTAAACATTCTGTAGTATACAGGACAGCCCCCACGGCAAAGAATCATCCAGCCCAAATTGTCAATAATTCTGAGGTTGAGAAGGCCTGCATTTAAAGATTAAAAACCTCTGTTATGTCAAACCTATGTAGTTAGCAGTCAAACGTAATTCCTGGTACGCACTGGAGCAATTCTCAAAATCGAGGTTGTTTCATCTTTCTTGCTGTTATGCTGTCACATACATAAGAACTAGAGTGGATGTTAAACAAAATGTTTGCATTGTGTGACTCAGGCTTCTTTTATTTAAATTTAGTATTTCTACTGCCAGGAGAGAACAATAATTATGAACACTTTAAAGTCCTGCCAGGTAAGGCATCACGAATAAAGTTATTGTATCACTGCTCTCTGAGTTCAAAGCGATAGGCTTGGTGCCTCAACAAGTTAAACAGAGCATTACCATACAACTCAGCAATTCCACTCCTAGGTTTACATCCCAAAGAATTAAAAACAGGTACTCAGACAAATACTTGTACACGAATGTTCACAGCAGCACTATCCACAATAGCTAAAAGGTAGAAACAACCCAAATGTCCATCAATGGACATTTGATATATACATAGAGTGGGATATTATTCAGCCATGAAAAGGGATGAAGTATTGACCCATGCTACAACATGGATGAATCTCAAAGGCATTATGCTAAGCGACAGAGTCGGTCACATATTACACCCTTCCACTTGTATGAAACGTCCAAAATAGCTACATCCATAGAGACAGAGAGCAGATCAGTGTTTCCTAAAAAGGCTAGAGGGAAGGAGAATACGGAGTGACTGAGTAATAGGTACGGGGTCACCTTTTGGGGTGATGAAAAGGCATTGGTACTAGATAGAGGTGATGGTTGTACAACATTGGAGTGTACTAAAGGCCACTGAATTGTATACTTTAAAGTCGTTAAAACAAGATCCTACTGTATAGCACAGGGAACTATATTCAATATCCTGTGATTAAACCATAATGGAAAAGAACATTAAAAAAGAATGTATATATAGGTATAACTAAATCACTTCACTGTACAGCAGAAATTAACGCAACATTGTAAAACTATACTACTTCAATAAAATTTGTAAAAAAAAAAAACAGTTAAGATGCTCATATTTATGTTACATGTATTTTACCACAGTTTTTAAAAAGCAAGAGGCTAATACTGGTTGTCTCTGGTTCTCAGAAATAGTTATTCGGGACCCACCAAATTTCCTAAGGGACCAGAGTCTTTGCCTAGAAATTAGATTGACTGAGGGAAAATTCAGAGTAATAGCATTTCAATTTGAAAAAATTAAAAGGTCTATAATAGCAGTAATTTGTAAAGTTTGGGAGTTGGTCATCTCCAATTCCCAAACCTTATCACAATAACTGCTTCTTCACTGAAGGGCTGACGGGCAGAAACTGGTGGAGTGGAAATTTTGAACCTGAAACATATTAGCAGCAGAATCTTTGCTGGGAGACTGGGTGAGGGTCCCAAGCACCTCCTTCTACAAGGGTCTTCCAAATTCCAGTAGAGTCACACTGTAACTTGGTGATATTAAGGTCATCTCAGTCTACATAAATCATGCTTTTTATCATTCTGGTAAAATTCCTTCAGGTTATAAGAGCTCTATTTAAAGGTTCTGTTGAGCACATTTCAGAAATCTATGAATAAGCTAGGTTTGCATGTCAATCTATTTGAAACTAGAATTAAATTCACTTTTCAAAGAGCTTTCTTCCAACTAGGTTGTTGGCGTAATTCTTAATTTGAACTGAAGTGGGAAAATGCGTAAACCTTCTAACTTCTTTTAGTTATTTATGGATAAGGAATCATGGGAAGAATGTTCATTTCCTCCAATTCTGCAGAAGAAAAAACACCCCCTTGTTGACCTCAGGATTTAATAACTGACTTATGTTTCTCTTCTTTCAGAATGTGACTTCAAACAGGAACACCTTGCATTTTGAGTTTTTTTCTGCCTCCATCCAGTGACTGGTTGTGGCTACATTCATACAGGAACAATTAAAAGGAGCAACGAAAAAAAAAAAGAAGAGCAGAGGGGAAGATGGAAGGAGTCTGGGTCCCTGAATGACTGTGTGGAGGAGAGAAGCATGCCTTTCTTAACCCACGTGAACTGTAATGTGATCTTACAAATTAACTGTGCCACTTAGATCTAGAAGTTTCTTAGCATTATTAGCCTACATCGACTAATAAAATCAGAAATAATGAAAAAAATAAAAAGAGCAATGCTCATATGAATATATAAAGGCAAATTCTAGTTTTCAAACTAGCCCACATGAATCACAATTGACCAAGTATCGCTATTACCTATGATTCTTGGAAAGAATTTAAGTATTAATTGGTCATACCAAACACTGTATACATACATGTATTTCTAACCTTAAAACAGTTTTAATTTTACCAAACTACATTATGAGCTGGAGATAAATGAGTCATCAATTAGTTACTTTAATGAAGTTTAAAAAAATGAAGAACCAACCAGCACTGAAACTAAATCTGAGATAGTTTTTACCACCCCATCTTTTGAAAATTCCTTTTAAGTAACTCAATTAAATCTGTCAGCACTCAACCACTCAGCCCCAATTATTTTGCACCCATCCTCATTTAAGTAAAGCATGTGAACGCAGATTCAAATTTTTAAGTTTAATTTTTGTTATATAATTGGTCACTTTCATTTTAAAACCAAGAGTTTTTATGGCTCTAGGTTGTTTAAGGGCAGAATATATGTTTGTTTCTTCACCGTTTAACACTTAAGGTTTGGTGCATGAATGGCTGGTAGTTGACAGAGGAAAGCTGTAAAATCAATGGTATGCCAACAACTTGGGAGGTAAAATGCTGGACCAGATGTTGTCAGTGTCCCACCCATAATGGCCACCCTTATCAGTTCCAACTGCCAACATCTACATTTCTTTGCCTGAAGGCTTTTTCTGGCCTCCAAAGCTCACACTTTCCGTATGCAGCAAACAAGTCAGAAGTGTCAAGGAATTAGCACTTCACCAGGAACAGCCCTCAAATAATGGCCGTCAGGAGTCAGTGTGTAAACACCCCTGCTCGCTTGTCTCTCGGATGTTGTTATGTTGGAGGCATGTTCTGTACTGCTAGTTACACACATACGCAAACATGACTTGCCACAATAGAGTCCACATTTCCCAGTCTCCCTTGTGGATAAGTGCGGCTGTTTCCACAAGCTGTCTTTCTTCCTCCCTGCCAACAGTAACATGGATGTTCCAGAACCCAGCTTCAACCGAGCAGATGAGGACCATGTTTTAGTTGACGGAAGAGGAATGACATCAAAGGTCCCTGAAATGATGACACAGAACAACAAAGATGTCTTGCAACTGCATTTTGTTCTCTTTGTCACTTTTCTTTTACCCTAATACAGTATTCCAAGAACAGAAGAAATCTTCATCCACAAGATAGCATTTCAGGATATGACATCATTATAGGGTGAACCTCTAAGGAAACGCCACATCTACACAGTGATGCCATCAGCTCTGCGACTCTCATTTCTCACTGTCATCACATCTTGACTCTTCAATAGTCTCCTAAGTGTCATCTCCAGCTCTCAGGAGCTTTGACATGCTGAGGGAAGCATGAGGCCCTTTGCAGGTACTTTAGCCACTCAGTACAGACTTTAGGCTTGCTTACAATCCCCCAGATCCCCCAAGGAGCTAAGCACAAGTAAGAGGACAATATGGAAATGTACTTCAACTTGTTAAACATTTCTCTAATGTGCTCATAATGTCAGTTCAACCGAATTAGCCACATGCTAACACTGACATCATCTGAAATGATGTCATTCTCCCCACTAAAAGCCTGCATCTGAGTGAAAGGCTATACTCATCAAGATAGATGGCTAAGGGGGAGAGAAGAGATATTCATCAACAAAACTGTTTTCTAAACTAGACCAAAGGACTTTTGGTTGCCCAAAAGAGGAGAGTTCCAAAAGGCAATAAGGAGGGATACGTGAAATATGCCCAGCAGGTACAGTACTCTCCTGTAAAGTAAGGATACAGTTCACAACTGTACTATGTATGAGTAATAGCTTTAATATTGATAAATTGTGTACTGATCTCTCTTCCAACAGAAGAAAATAACCAAGCCAGTTTGATGAAGCATAAATACTTAATGAAATTCAACCAAGAAATTTGTTTAAGTTACAGTTCCTCCCGAGATTTAGTGTCACGCTTTACTCTCTTGACCAAACCTACGCCTTTCTACAATTACTCTATGTGATTAAGTTACAAAAAAACAGAACATATTTGCTTACTACAAATACCAAATATTCCAACACTGTATGGACACACAGACCTAGCCCCAGTGCCACTATATCACAGCTCACTAGGTACTAATGACAGAGACTCAAGCTTATACTCCTGAGTGGTTTCAATATTTTGTTCGTCCTGGAACCTAGTAATTCAATTATTCAAAAAGCTTTTCGGAGGATTATTTCTAGGGCAACAGGTCTCAGCCTTGACTGTACATTAGAATCACCTAGAGAAAATTTAAGTCGCTACTGCCCAGGTCACACCTTATTCTAATTAAGGAAAAATTTCTATGAGTGGGTAGTAGCCAGGTATCAGTATTTTTTTTTAAATCCTCCCAAATGTTTCCAATATACAGCAAAGGCTGAGGATGCCTTGAGTACGTGAAGTTCTATATTTAGTTGGCTGCAACTCCTGGGCTTCCTCACATTTCTAAACGAGGCCTTTTGACTAGATCTCCAAGCACTGAGAACCAATTCATCAGTCAGTAAATAATCATAATATTCCAACTATCCTCGAGGCTCTGTGTTCAGTGCGAGAAATGCAAGAAGGAAAAGACATCTTGGGTGAGATAGAAAGAACAGAGCTTCTCAAACT
Source organism: Phocoena phocoena (assembly GCF_963924675.1). Lineage (NCBI taxonomy): Eukaryota > Metazoa > Chordata > Mammalia > Artiodactyla > Phocoenidae > Phocoena > Phocoena phocoena. The sequence goes on from NC_089240.1 coordinate 19,536,375, forward strand.
TTAATGTGTACATAAACTTGGGGAACTTGTTAAAATGTAGGTTCTGATTCAGTAGGTCTAGGGTGGAGCCTGAGACTTTATTTCTGACACGCTCCCAGGCGACATGCCAGTGCTGCCGGTCCATGGACTCCACTTTGAGTAACACGGAGAACTGCAAGGTGAAGCAATGAATACTATAAAAAGCACAGGGTGCTCTGGCATACCTAAGAATGAACAAAATCCACAATTCCGTGAATTGCTAGTCTCCTGCAGTTATCACCTTTACCTTACAGAGTTTGCAAATCTTCTTTTAAATTCATTTGTATACTATCCCTGGTCACCTTTAGGGAAGGTTGTAAGGATTTTACGACTTGCTCAACAATAAGTCCACATACATTTCCACAAGGAATATTTTAGGAAACAGTGTAAGAAGTTAAGATTTGCCAAAGCCAACACGTGTGAAATTCAAAAGGGAAAGGCAGGCAGGCAAGATCTGGAAAGAGGAAGTATGTGGCACAGAAACACAGAGCTGGAGGGTAGCCGGAAAGTCAGCCTGTCCATTTCCTTGTCCTGTTGGTGAGTCCGTAACTCATACTTTCCCCTTTGTCTAAAGGAAATGAAAGGTCATTTGCACCTGAAGGCGACACTTAGAAATGTGCCTTCAAAATCCCCAACGGCTAGGTTTTTGCAGTAACCTTAAAGCGATGCCAATTTTTCAAGAGTTCAAACTAACATTTCAATTAGAGTGAGAATTCTTAATAACGATTCACCTTTTTATACTGATTCTTCAGGCAAAGGAATTAAGTGATTGATAGAATTGGATCCTTAGTATCAAAAACTGAAAGCCAATTTCCAAGGAAAAAGATTCTCGTGGTGTTTGTGGTTGGAGAGTTCTCTTTTGGCACACAGATTTGCAAGTTAATATTAAATTCTTGTAACTTGTCATCAGTGAAAAGAGATTCCTTCCTGACTTGTACTTAGTATTCACTGGATTGAGTTCTAGCGTCAAGGGCAGTATGACGTGGTAGAAAATGAGTGATCTCTGGTTCTAATTCCAGCTCTGTGTCTTCCTAGATATGTGTGGTTTGCACTTAAGCCAATTAGTTAAATTAATTCCCTGCGCTTCGATTTCCTCCTCCATAAACTGGGGGTAAACATAGCTGGATTGTTGTAAGAACTAACAACTCTACATTTAAAGTGTCTGACACTTAAAGTTCTTTAAAATTGTTATTACTATTTTCTAATAAAGATCATAAGCTTGTTTGTTTTGTCACTGTAATGCCCTTTGCATCAGGTGAACGTAAGGAATTAATGATGCGGATAACCCAAGCACTTGTCTAAATATGATATCCTCCTATTGTCTCTCCACTCTCACGGACATGAAACATTCAGGCACCAAAGCAGGCAAACAGGAGGCTTGTGGGCCCAGTACAGTAAATAAGCTTTGTTTGATTTGCACAGTGCTCATTACAAATGTTAAGTTAGTTGATGGCATTCGAAAATCAGAAGATTTATTATCAACGTCTAGATTTCTAGCTTCTTTTGAAAAATCAGAAAATCGGGCAACATTTCTCTAGCCATCATGTTTGGCTGCCATCACTTGGAGCTGAAAAACAACTACAGACCCCTTGAGATAGGACACGGTTTCTCCAATTTGCCCCTGTCTCCACGATTCATTTTATTCAAGTTAGGTAAGTGGCCCCTGTAACAGTCATTTGAGTTTGAGACCCTTAGTCTAGAGAGAAAAAAAAATACTCAAAAAGCCTATAAGACAATTTGACAACAAAAGTGCTTCTCTGATATGGCCCAGTTTTAAGGTGAGTTTGGAAACACGGGGGAATTTTGGAGGAGTATGTTTTAAGAGGAGCTAAGGAGTTCCACAACATGAGAGACTCGAGTATCGTCTACCAATTCACATTATCTTCCCTGGCCCTCCATCCCTATACTCACATCCCACATTAGAGGGAAGATTGTTTATAAAGCGAGGGAAATAGTAAAAGAGCTGCAGAGCAGGCTGTCAGCCATTTTGATGCCATTAATCTCAGTAGCAACAGAGGCTAATGCCCTTAGTACAGATGACAGCACCTCAACAGCTATCATGGCCACCCTTGAGGTAGACACCTGGCAGAAGCAGAAGGGTGTGACCTCTTTGCGGGCACTAGAAGCTACAGAGCCTTCAGTGAGCCTTGTTAGCAATAGCTTTTGACATTTTCAGCAGTCACCATAAACGAGAGAGGAAGAAGAAAATGGCAGATGGGACAGAGAAGTCAATGGGTTTGTATTTGGTGCATACAGTCGACATCCTGAACCCTTTCAGAATTATTTGGGCTGAATCTGAGAGCTAGATGCCATTTGACTGGGGAGGGGACTGGAGCTAGAGAAATGCTGCTCAGTGATTATGCTCCAGGCTCTAGGCTCACCCACAGGATAGGGTACAAAATTAAGATGCAGTTCAGCAAATTTTATCAGTTGCTTTGCTAACTTGTCACTTGATAATTACCAATCTCCCTTGTTTTTAAGTGTGCTTAATGAGGAGTGACTTAAGTATTAATCAGAAAAATTCTGACTTTCAGTGCGTAATGGTCCATCCTAGATCGTCAATACACTGAAGGTTTTCCCTTGTTCTGTACTGGCAAAGGGCTCCACTTGGATTTTGGTCAAGTTCACGAGTAAACACTGTGCCTTTTCTTCCAGTTCTTTCCTTAGCTTGTTGGAAAGAAAAAAGAGGAAAAGGTTTGAGTCCCATTGCTTCGTAGGAAATATCCTTGGTGGAATTCTTGAGAGTTTCCTTCTAAACAAGTCTTTTTGACCCAAGTCTGCCTAATTCATTGTGACCAGCATCTACGGAAATTCTAGGAATAGGAATAACTAAAGGGTAAAAACTACTTCACAAGGTGGGTGAATGGTATAGAGGAACTCACTGTACTATCTGAAGTTTACAACTCTTCTGTAAATCTAAAACTATTTCAAAATAAAGTTTCTTAAAACTTCAGTTACTTCCTGTTTATGTTGGCAAGGATAAGATTTACAGCAATGGAGAGACTAAAGAAGTTGGTCAGAAATTTTTTCCCAATCAATGTTTAAATGATGTATTTTCATTGTCTAACAACAAAAATGTATCTGCTATTATCACTCGCATTATAAATTATACTACAAATCAATCTTTGAGACTCCATCATAAAGCAAACTCCCTGTGGTTGATAAGTTTAACAGTAAATTAACCCTCAACTGGAGGAGGGGAACTGTGGGTGCAGGGGGGCCAATTGTAAATTATACGACAATTTTCGATTATATGGAGCGCGTTGATGCCTCTAATCCCCACGTTGTTCAAGAGTCAATTGTAGTATTTCGAAAAGCCTCACACAGAAACTTTTTTCCTTTTGGACTCTTGGCAGATACCACCATATTTTGAAAAGCAATACTGGAGGGGCTTACATTCATTTAACACTGGAGCCAAGTATGCACGTTACTCGTCTATCAAGGCACAGGGCAAAGACTGAAGGGCCAAGAATTAAGATTCAGAAAAGACCTACGCTATGGAAGGAAAGTGCTGGATACAACAATTTTATTTTAAAGTAGCTGTTCTAAGGAGAGCTCTAAGGATATTCTGAAATTTCTATTTAGTTCTCCCCTGTCCTGATGAGGGTAGACATATTTGAGACCTTAAGTATTATATTAAGGGACAGACATTGTGCTAATGGTGTCAACTACATTATTTCATTTAGCTCTTGAGACAAACTATGAAGTCGGCAATGTTTATTGTTCCTATTTTATCTAGTAAGAAATTGAGTAAGATTTTGTTGCGTGACATGTGCAAGAATGCCACATTCCTTTATTTTTCTAAACCAGATTAAGTCTGGTTCTGAATGTCCATCTGTATGGTCAATTTGTGGGTCCACTGAGGCTTTAGTGGAGCCAGGAAAGAAAAGGAAGTCCCAGGAACTTCATTCACTGTGCTGGTATCTATGACTGTCACTGCTTCGTCTGCTTCAGTAGGGCTCTGCCAGCTGCTAGCTACTGCAGAGATCGCCTTGTTGACCACAGGCTCCTACAGAGATCTTCTCAGCATAGGGTTGGCAGGTTAACCAAAGGAAAATACAGGATGCCTGGTTAAATCTGAATTTCAGATAAATACTTTTTAGCATAGGTATGTCCCATGCAATATTTGGAATGATTACTTGTTTATCTGAAATATAACTGGGCAACTTGGATTTTATGGAACAACCCTGTCAGCAGCCATCAAGGCCAGAACGCTTAGTTTCCAGCCTCTTCTTCATGCACCTCTCAGCCATTTCTCATCGAGGGACAGATGCAGGAAGGGCCATGTGATTCGCAAAACACCCGGGCTGTATCCAGTGCTCTGTCCCCCACTAGCACAGCCATGAGGAGATCAAAGGCCTGATCAATACTGACTAGCCAGCTACGTGCTGAAAAAACAAAGTAGCAATGGAAGGAAAATCCCTCTGCTGAAGCCTGGTGCCAAGGGGTTAACTCTGTGAGTTTGCAGAGGCCACATGGCAGAGAATTCAAGCAAACCTGCCTGAACCAGATTCAGGTCTGATCCCCTAAGGACTGTCTGCTGGCGGCTCTCAGACTAGGAACATTCTGAGTGTCGCCTCCATCCCCCACCCTGAGAGCTCACCTGGAAGCTCAGCCCTGCAAAGGCACTTGCTGAAGACCCCAGCTGGCCATTTAAAGCAATAGCAACTCAAAACATTTTTCCTACTGCCCGAGTAGTAGATGTGTGGAAGTTTTTAGTATTTGGTTTCCATCATGTTACTCTTTTATCCCTGTGTGTGTTCTTTTAGCATTCCTTTAAAAAGCTTTTGCCTTTCACATCTAAATTGGCCCAAAAGAAAGTACTTAAATAAAGGATGCATGAGAGGGATCCTAATCAAGGGACGCTAGAGAAATACTTTCCCTCATATTGCTCTCGGGTGCCGCTCCGGGACCATGACAATTCCATCCCTAGATAAATACATGGACACTAAGACTAACCGACGAGGAAAGGCCAAAAGGATCATCGTTAAGAATCACCTTCACTTACTAATCCATAGAGGGAAGTCCTAGACTTCAAACTAAATCATGATAACAATGCTTTAAATAAAATTTGGCTGATTTCTTAAATACTAATAAATATACGGACCACACAGCTCTAGCTACAGGACAAATACTGTAGCCAGTCTCTCCTTAAAGACAACCTAGATCATGGTGTAATGACTGTTGATCTAGTGATGGCAATTTGCTTAACCAAACTGGAAGACTTTGCAATCATCTGGTCAACTGTTCATATAAACTACCTTTTAAAAAGATTATCCCAACAAACATAATTTATTGTATTCAGGGAATCTGTCTCTAAGTACTTGATTCAATCTCTTTCTTAATCAGATTCTTTAAACATTTGGGGGGAAAAAAATGGCCAATAGTAATGAAATCTTTCCCTTGTAACAGAAAAAATGATCCACCGTCTATTTTGTCTCTTTTCTCTTATCGTTTTTGGCCTTTTCGGTTGGAGAACAATGGCAGATAAGAGGAGGCGATTTGGCAACCTCAGCACGCGATGAATATATTGTGCATTTATAGGCGCCTTTAATGTGTGTGCTCTGGTTTTGAATCAGGTGGTGATGACCATTCATGTAAGAGTGATAGAATACCCATGCAGGTTTTTTTGTTTTTTTTTTTTTTTACCAGAGTTCGTCATTTCAGGCATTATCCATCCTTGCTATTCTGTTCTAGATTCTAAATGGCAACTTCAAACAAAACGTTGGAAAAAGAAAAAAGCATGTTGGAAAATAAATTAGAAGACAACAGAAGGAAAAGCTGAGAAATTCGGCTGTTAAGAGTTCACCATGTTTTTTTTTTTTTACCCTTAGCCTTTCTTCTCTCTCAGCCATGGTGGGATCTGACTGAAGTCCATTATTTACTGTCAATCACAAAACTTTTGTTAAAATTATCAATTAGGTAAGGAATAAAGATAGGGGGAAGATGGAAGGAATTAGAAAAACACTTGGACAATTTACATACCATAAATCTTTCCAATTTTATCTCTAAGCAGAAATCCTCTGCAAACTTCCTGAACCAAATTTCTAACTGTTGATCCTCATGCTTCGTGATGATCTAACAAAAGCTAGAAGGGCATCTCAGTTAATCATTTCCATGTACAGTTTTATAATTCATTGATTTGACAATTTTACCATAATCAGTGATGTCATGATAATTTAGTATAATAGAGAAGTCAAAACCTGAACTATTAGTCTCTGTAATTATATTTATTGACTTGAAATCTATTCTAGAAAAAAGTCTGGGCCTTATACTAAACATGTATCACTTGGTAATTAGTCAAGATTATTGTTACTATCTTCAAAACAACTAAAATCAAGCTGATTTGTTTCTTTCAATAATAGCTACATTTCCAGCTAATGGTAGCCTGAGAAAATCAATTTAGCCTCTAATAGTTTGCCAACTTCCTCCAAGAGTTTGCCAAATTCCAAATTCCTGGGGGAAGGGTGGTCCTTTAAAATTTTTTAAAGCCCTGGAACACCTGCTTTAAAAAAATGTACCCAGGAGGCCAAAGCATAAAATAAGTAAAGCAGGCCCCTGTGACTGAGATGGGGAAGCGGAGCAGAGCAGATGCTAGTAGTGCCCAACCCTACCTGCTCAGCCTCCCTGCAGGTCCCTCAGAAGGTTCCCATATACTCAGTGGCTTCCTGCATCTCTCCACTGGTCAGGATTTTCCACCCTCAGCAACGTGTTCGGTCCATGCATGGGGCAGCCTGGAGATGCTGAGTGACTAATACCCCAGGAGCCCCCTCCACCAGTGAGGGATGGGGGGGTGGGCAAATACCCACCTTCCTCACTCCTCAGTAGAACAATTCTGAGGTGTGTTCTCTAGAGTTTCTCAGAGACCGCCCAGAGGAATTGAGCCCAAGTTTTCCATAGCAGCCTCTTGCTCATTAATGTACCTTTTATTGGCTTCCTCTCTGCCACATCTCACCTCTCCCAGGATCACCTTACAAACAAACGGGGAAGCAGACAGAGCCATACCCATCCTACTATCACACCCCAGACGGCCCCTAGGAGTCCTCCGCACTTTGAAAATCAGAGCTGCTCTAGGTCACGTGCTTCATCTCACAAGTGGAATCAGGCCTGCTACCCCGAGCGCTTGCCAGGTTCACAGCACAGGCCCAACTAGTACGCAACCTTGCTGTCTGTTGGCAGGTACACCCTCCTCAAGTCCCATCACTTCTCTGGAGGTAACGAGTGCCCTACATCCCTCAGCTACCTCCACTGACAGGCTAGAACAGGCCAAGCAATCAAATGAAACAGTTATGACCTTAAAGGAATACAGACATCTACCTCAACGTCAGCAATAAATTCCTCAGCTTCCCATTATCTGTTCTAGGACTTTCTCACTATTTTAAATGAGAAAATAAGTCACATGTTACATTTCAACCTAAAAGCCCAACCGATTTCTTATAGCATACATGAAACCCAGTAACACACACACAAACGACAGGATGTACAATGCTCACACTCTTGCTTTATGATCACCAATTCATAGAGTCGTTAGCACATATTTTCTTTGCAGTAACGCCGATCTCTCTCAGCAGAGGCAACACAAAGCCAGCACATCTCTTTCTTGACATTTTGGTGCATGCAGAGTGCCTATAAAAGTTTTCAAACTTTTACATGTGATTCTGACATTCTACCATATTTTTGGCACCCAACTTTGGCTACCTATTAGGATAACCTGGGGACCTCTTAAAAATCCCAATGCCCAGGACACATCCCAGAACAACTGACTCAGCATCTCTAGGTGGGGTCCCAGGCATCCATATTAAATGATTCCAACGCGCAGCCAAGGTCAAGCACCACCATGCCGGATGAATTTGGAATGCAACTCAAATCCTGCACATCTTTTGTTATCAATGCCGTATTGGGTTCGGAGGACAAGATGTAAATTTTGCCAAAGGGATCACTGCTAGCAAAATATTGGGTTGAGAGATCCATGCGTTCTGTGAAATGCTGTAATAAAAAGCAGGAAGTGTTCTACCATGAAAATAGTAACCAGGACGCCTTCTGTGGGGTATGTCTGTAATTGTTCTATGGAGGCTTTAATTATGTGTAACTGTAGCAAGGGATTTTGATTGTGGTTATTATAAATTACTAGTAAATCTTTTTATTTTATTTTGCTCCAAACTCCTCATGTTTGGCTTATCTCTTCTCTATTTTATTCATAGTCTCCTTTTTAAAATAAGTTTTATCTGAGTGCAATAGTAAACTACTATACTTGAAATCTTACAAATGGGCCATATTCTCTCTCACTTCCAGGCCTTTCCCTTGTTTCACTATCTCCTTCTCCTAGACCACTCCTGCTCATCCTTCAAGCCTCTGCCTACAACGTACCCACAAGGGAAAACTTTCCCCAAAACTGAACGTTAGATTAAGTGCCCCTCTCATGGGTTCCCACGGCAGCCAGCACTCACCTCACTGTATCAATGATTGCTTTATCACCTTTAAGCTCCATGTGGTCAGGGCTTCGGGGGCCTGGCCCACAGGAGGCGTCATGTTTGTTAATAACTGAATCAAGGGCTATTCATCTCCAGCAGCACTACCACCAAACGCCAACCTCACCAACATCTCAATCAAATAGTGCCCCTTGAGTCACACGTCCTGGCTACAGTTAAATCACACGTTATAACATTCAAACGCTTAATTACTCATCTAGGTAGTATGATTCTTGCTGGGGATGTGTCAGCAAGCAATGATTTGAAACTATACTTCCACATATCACTAAAGTATTTCTTCCACTCCCCAATTTGTGTTAAGTCCCTTCTGTAAGACTCTCCATGACCAATGTCTTATTGCTATCTTTGGCTCAATTGTCCCAGCCCTGGGTAAGATGGACAGCCTTGGTACTTATTATTCCAGGACATCATTCCTGCTGAAGCTTTCCCAGCACACGCTATAGTTAGTACAAACCCCTGACCCTGTGTCAGTTCTTGACTTGCTCAGGTGGGACATAAAACACAAATACTAATTCATTTTGTGCTTGATACTATCAAAGCCCATCTGCCTTTCTTAGGATAAAAGAGCTTTCATCCTTAAATTCTTGATGTCTCTGGTGATTACAGTATTGTAGTCAAAGGCAACATCAGGCCACTAACAGTGCGGAGCTGTACCCAACAATGAAATTCTTAATAATATAATGGTGAAGGAAAAACTGAGGAAAAAGGCAAAAGGAAGACGTGAATGAGCATGGAATAAAGGAACATATTTTCCCAAGTTGAGAATGAGTTGGAACTCTGTAATATTTAAGTTCATGATTCAAATAAAGTATTTAGTGCTCAATCTTATTTCTTGCTGACAAATTCTGCCTCTTCAAACTAAGGATAAAAGCTGGAAAAGCTTTTTCACAAGTTAACTGCCTACGCAAAACATCCTAGCCAGTGGGCCAACTCGGCAACAAAGTCTTCATCAGGAAGAATATCATTTGTACATATACATTTGTTATTTGACTCATGGATTCCTTTTCTCAAAACAAAACAAAACAAAACAAAACAAAACAGGAAGGGCTCCCCTGGTGGCGCAGTGGTTGCGAGTCCGCCTGCCGATGCAGGCGACATGGGTTCGTGCCCCGGTCCGGGAAGATCCCACATGCTGCAGAGCGGCTAGGCCCGTGAGCCATGGCCGCTGAGAATGTGCGTCCGGAGCCTGTGCTCCACAATGGGAGAGGCCACAACAGTGAGAGGCCCGCATACCGCAAAAAAAAAAAAAAAAAAAAGGAAAAGATGGAAGGGAAAGGGGGCTTGGGGACAGGCATTTAGCTCTATCTATCATGTTTTATTTCTTTAAAAAAGAGATTTCAAACAAGAATGGCAAAATAACATCCATCAAATCTGGCTGGTGGGTATGTGTGTGTCTATTTTATTATTTTCTATATGTTTGAGAATAACAAGTTTTTGATAAAAGCATGCAAACAATATATCATGGTAAATAAGACCATGGGACTTGGTTTCAGTTATCTGGTTCAGCTGTTTACTAGTTCCATGACCTTGGCAATCTCTCTTTCAGTTTCCAAATCTAAAAAATAAGGAAAATATGAACTGATTCCCATCCGAAGGGTCAGTGCTATGTATTATTTGGAGAAAAGATGTGTGTATATGTCTTAGGTTACATTCCCCTTAAAAGAGACTTTCAGACAGATTTGTGTGGGACTTTCACTGGGCAGTGCTCTCAGAAACACCACCAGTGGGAGCGTCAAGGACACCAGGGGAAGAGAGACAAGTTGAGCTGCAATGCTCCTGCAACAGAGGCCTCAGCCGACCCCATGGGGTGACACTGGAGCTGAAATGGCCCTTCAGAATTAGCTAGAATCAAGGTAAGGGGGCCATACCTTTGTACCTCTATGTCAAGCTCCCAATCATTGGATGAAGGCTACCCGTAGGGAAAGGACATAACCTTGGGTGAGGCAGAGCCCATCAGCCAAGTACAACGTCTAGAGAGGAAGTAAGATGACAACCATCAGCAACCACCAGCTGGGGAATGAGGGCCTCAACCCTGAAGGCAGGATCTCGGTTAAGCACTGCAACATCCACTACAGTCAGTGACTGGGACTCATCCTCAGTAATGGAAGGAACGTGGTACAGAAGTGGAAGAACAAAGAGCCAAGGGATGAAAGGGGCAGGCAGTTAGGTCCCTGGGCCCTAGGTGACACGGGATGGCGTCTGAAAGCCTGCGAGAGAAGGTTGGCTATGACAGGATCACAGTCTTGTGTAAGTCACACTCTTCACATTCCTTGTATCTGTGGTATCTCCCTACTGTCTTCTACTATCAAATTTATGTGCAAATTCCAGCCAATTGTTCCTCTGGCCACAGAGTTGAAGAGAGAAGCACCAGACACACCTACTGTCAGTGTAACAGTGTCAACCAGAAGCCAAAGCAAAGAACCCAAGAGAAAGGTGAAATTCGGAGGACCAAAGCAGGCCACTGAGTTAGCCATCCCTCCTCCTCCCACCACACCCATCTGGGGAGAGACACTTTCCAGAGCTAAGCCTTGGGAGTCCTGCCTCCTGTATTTAACAAAGAGGGGGCTCTATTTATAGTACTCCGTTGTCATTGAGAATTTTATCGGTAAACTGGGGCAACCATTTCACATTTCAGGAGGAATGGAGTATTTCTCATTTTTTTAAACCACTTTGAAACATTCATCCTTTTCAGAAAAGAAAAAGATATTTAAAATTTAACGCTAGACTATATTTAGCCAAAAACTCGTCTCGAAAGTCAGGGCTGCTTTCTCAAGCAGACTGTGGAATCAAAGATAGCATGGCTTCCAAGGAAATAATTTGTACATGAAATTCAGAAATTGCATTTAATTCGGTTTTTAAACACCATATTTGAACCTACCAGTTTTATTGTAACTAATGCCTGTCACTTACCTCAGACCAATGTCATGTGCTTATTTGCACATAAATTGATGACTCCATTTGGATTCAGTATGTTTTATTTATTTGTAAGGCCTCTGAGAACTTTGGAATTAAAATAACGAAACATCTGAGAGAAAGGCCATGGAATAAAGAGGAGGTTCTGAACCAGTCGACTAGTGTGCAATGTTTCCAGGGGCTTTTAACTAATTATGCAATCCACTCAGTCCACACTACTGATTGAATAGACTTCAGTTTAGTATTTCATTCCTGATAACACGATCGTTAGCCTGTCATCCAGCTTGGGTGACTTAATTACCTACACGATTCAAAGCCAAATACATTGCATGCCTGTTCCTGTGATTCATTCATACAAATGAGAGGAAACAAATAAGCCACCATAAATTTCACTTTCTCAAGATGACCCATCTACTCCCCCTCCCACCTCCACCACCACCACTGGGAGAAGCTCCACATGTACACACAAGACTACCTAAGAAGAAACACACTGGAAAATTCTTTCCCCTCCTTTAGCTTTTCAAAAGCTTTGTAAAAGCTATTGTTCTTATCATACTCAATTATGGTTTTCCGCTTTGCTAAGAGAAAGCAAGGATGTGGGTGGCTTGTTCTCGCTAACCTTTTCAACATTAAGTGTCTGACCTGACATGCTCATACACAATCAAATACAGTGGCCATAAAATCCGGTTACCACACTGTCCCTTTCCCTAGGAGCTACAGTCCTGTAACACCACTGATTATAGAGAGCTGTCATCAAGTAGTATTCTTCTTGGGATATTTTTTCAACCATTTAGAAATGTAAAAACCATTCTTAATTTGCAGGCTATCCAGAAACAGGTGGGCAATGGGCCAGATTTGGCCCATGAGCCATAATTTGCCAATCCCTGATCTAAACCACTGATTCCCCAAGTCTGCCCACACAATCACCCATGGAACATTTTAAAATTAATACTCAGGTCACACACCAAACAAATTACATTAAGTCCCCTACATATGAAACTTCAAGTCGAAAAGCAGCAGTGATGAAGCTGGTACGCTACGAAACGCCAGCTGTTATACTGTACTACTGTACTTTAAGGTACTGAGCTGTAAAATTAAAAATGTTTTATTTTTTGTGTTTTTTATGAGTCATTTGTGTGAAAAGTATTATAAACCTATCACAGTACAGTACTGTATAGCCGATTGTGTTAGTTGGGTACCTAGACTGACTTTGTTGGACTTACGAAAACACTGGACTTAAGAACTGCGCTCTCTGAATGGAACTCATTCATACGTAGAGGACTTACTGTAAATCACAATCTCTGAGGGATACAAGCAAGCACTGATAATTCTGAAAGCCCCTCAGATGATGCCAGGGTGCAAACAATTTGTGATGCACTGATCACTAGATGATCCCTTCAGGTGCTAACCACGTAGACAGTTTGCTTTGGCTTCCTTCGTCATTCCTAATATCGCAAACAAAAGACCCTGTGTTACCCCACTTCCACCAATGGACAGATCATCCAAAATGAAAACAAATAAGAAACACAAGATTTAAATGATACATTAAACAAGATGGACTTAATTGATACTTATAGGACATTCTACCCCAAAACAACAGAATACACTTTCTTCTCAAGTGCTCATGGAACATTCTCCAGGATAGATCATAGCGTGGGTCACAAGCCAAGCCTTGGTAAATTTAAGAAAATTGAAATCATATCAACTATCTTTTCTGACCACAACGCTATAAGACTAGATATCAATTACAGGAAAAAATATGTAAAAAATACAAACACATGGAGGCTAAACAACACACTACTTAATAACCAAGAGATCACTGAAGAAATAAAAGAGGAAATCCAAAAATACCTAAAAACAAATGACAATGAAAACACGATGACCCAAAACCAATGGGATGCAGCAAAAGCAGTTCTAAGAGAGAAGTTTATAGCAATACAATTCTACCTTAAGAAACAAGAAACATCTCAAACAACCTAACCTTACACCTAAAGCAATTAGAGAAAGAACAAAAAAACCCCCAAAGTTAGCAGAACGAAAGAAATCATAAAGATAAGAAATAAATGAAAAAGAAATGTATGAAACCATAGCAAAGATCAATAAAACTAAAAGCTGGTTCTTTGAGAAGATAAACAAAATTGATAAACCATTAACCAGACTCATCAAGAAAAAAGGGAGAAGACTCAAATCAATATAATTAGAAAAGAAAAAGGAGAAGTAACAAGTGACACTGCAGAAATAAAAATGATCATGAGAAATTACTACAAGCAACTCTATGCCAATAAAATGGACAACCTGCAAGAAATGGACAAATTCTTAGAAATGCACAACCTTGCAAGACTGAACCAGGAAGAAATAGAAAATATGAACAGGCCAATCACAAGCACTGAAATTGAAACTGTGATTAAAAATATTCCAACAAACAAAAGCCGAGGACCAGATGGCTTCACGGGTAAATTCTATCAAACATTTAGAGAAGAGCTAACACCTAACCTCCTCAAACATTTCCAAAATATAGCAGAGGGAGGAACACTCCCGAACTCATTCTATGAGGCCACCATCACTCTGATACCAAAACCAGACAAAGATGTCACAGAGAAAGAAAACTACAGGCCAATATCACTGATGAACATAGATGCAAAAATCCTCAACAAAATACTAGCAGACAGAATCCAACAGCACATTAAACGGATCATACACCATGATCAAGTGGGGTTTATTCCAGGAATGCAAGGATTCTTCAATATATGCAAATCAATCAATGTCATACACCATATTAACAAATGGAAGGAGAAAAACCATATGATCATTTCAATAGAGGCAGAGAAAACTTTTGACAAAATTCAACACCTATTTATGATAAAAACCCTCCAGAAAGTAGGCATAGAGAGAACTTACCTCATCATAATAAAGGCCATATATGACAAACCCAAGGCCAACATCGCCCTCAGGGGTAAAAAACTGAAACCATTTCCACTAAGATCAGGAACAAGACAATGTTGCCCTTTCTCACCACTATTATTCAACATAGTGTTGGAAGTTTTAGCCACAGCAATCACAGAAGAAAAAGAAATAAAAGGAATGCAAATCAGAAAAGAAGTAAAGCTGTCACTGTTTGCAGATGACATGATACTATGCATAAAGAATCCTAAAGATGCTACCAGAAAACTACTAGAGCTAATCAATGAATTTGGTAAAGTAGCAGGATACAAACTTAATGCACAGAAATCTCTTGCATTCCTATACACTAATGACGAAAAATCTGAAAGTGAAATTAAGAAAATACTCCCATTTACCACTACAACAAAAAGAATAATATACCTAGGAATAAACCTACCTTTGGAGACAAAAGACCTGTATGTAGAAAATCGTAAGACACTGATGAAAGGAATTAAAGATGATACAAATAGATGGAGAGATATACCACGTTCTTGGATTGGAAGAATCAATATTGTGAAAATGACTATACTACCCAAAGCAATCTACAGATTCAGTGCAATCCCTATCAAACTACCAATGGCATTTTTCACAGAACTAGAACAAAAAATTTCACAATTCGTATGAAAGCAAAAAATACCCCGAATAGCCAAAGCAATCTTGAGAAAGAAAATTGGAGCTGGAGGAATCAGGCTCCCTGACTTCAGACTATACTACAAAACTACAGTAATCAAGACAGTATGGTACTGGCACAAAAACAGAAATATACATCAATGGACCAGGATAGAATGCCCAGAGATAAACCCACACACATATGGTCACCTTATTTTTGATAAAGGAAGCAAGAATATACAACGGAGAAAAGACAGCCTCTTCAGTAAGTGGTGCTGGGAAAACTGGACAGCTACATGTAAAAGAATGAAATTAGAACACTCCCTAACACCATACACAAAAATAAACTCAAAATGGATTAAAGACCTAAATGTAAGGCCAGACACCATCAAACTCTTAGAGGAAAACATAGGCAGAACACTCTATGACATAAATCACAGCAAGATCCTTTTTGACCCACCTCCTAAAGAAATGGAAATAAAAACAGAAATAAACAATTGGGACCTAATTAAACTCAAAAGCTTTTGCACAGCAAAGGAACCCATAAGTAAGACCAAAAGACAACCCTCAGAATGGGAGAAAATATTTGCAAATGAAGCAACTGACAAAGGATCAATCTCCAAAATTTACAAGCAGCTCATGCAGCTCAATATCAAAAAAAAAAAAAAAACAACCCAATCCAAAAATGGGCAGAAAACCTAAACAGACTTTTCTCCAAAGAAGATATACAGATTGCCAACAAACACGTGAAAGAATGCTCAACATCATTAATCATTAGAGAAATGCAAATCAAAACTAAAACCAGGTATCATCTCACACTGGTCAGAATGGCCATCATCAAAAAATCTACAAACAATAAATGTTGGAGAGGGTGTGGAGAAAAGGGAACACTCTTGCACTACTGGTGGGAATGTAAATTGATACAGCCACTATGGAGACCAGTATGGAGGTTCCTTCCAAAACTACAAATAGAACTACCATACGACCCAGCAATCCCACTACTGGGCATATACCATGAGAAAACCATAATTCAAAAAGAGTCATGTACCAAAATGTTCACTGCAGCTCTATTTACAATAGCCAGGACATGGAAGCAACCTAAGCGTCCATCAACAGATGAATGGATAAAGAAGATGTGGCACATACATACAACGGAATATTAATCAACCATAAAAGGAAATGAAATTGAGGTATCTGTTGTGAGGTGGATGGACCTAGAGTCTGTCATACAGATTAAAGCCAGTCAGAAAGAGAAAAACAAATACCGTATACTAACACATATTAATGGAAACTAAAAAATAAATTTAAAAAAAGATGGTCATGAAGTACCTAGAGGCAAGACGGGAATAAAGACGCAGACCTACTAGAAAATGGACTTGAGGACACGGGGAGGGGGAAGCGTAAGCTGGGACAAAGTGAGAGAGTGGTAGTGTATATATAGACATATATACAGTACCAAATGTAAAATAGATAGCTAGTGGGAAGCAGTCGCATAGCACAGGGAGGTCAGCTCGGTGCTTTGTGAGGAGCTGGAAGGGTGGGAGGGAGGGAGACGCAGGAGGGAACAGATATGGTGATATATGTATATGTATAACTGATTCACTTCGTCATAAAACAGAAACTAACACACAATTGTAAAGCAATTATACTCCATTAAAAACGTTAAAAGAAAAAAAAGACCCTGTGTTAGTGGAAGGGTAGGTTACACAATCAAAATGTCATACTAACAGAGTAAATTCAGTCAAGTTTGAAGTATGGTAGGTGGGGAGGTTGGCACATTTTTTGTCTTAGCCTAGCTGTCCCTCTGCAGTGCCCCTCAGAAAGCAGAATCTGAGACAAGGTAGTTCATTTGGGGGCGTGATTCCAGGCATTAAGAAAGGGGGACTGAGCAGAGTAACACAGAGAAGGAAAAGAGCCAAAACAAGGACGAGTTATCCAGCTGTTCACTGCAGTGGGCAACTGATCTTAATCCCACTGAGATCCAGTGAGAAGCTGTGTAAAACACATTTCAGAATTTTCTGTCTGGGAAAGGGAAGAGAGGAGCAGTTACCCACTGACTCCTATCCCCTACTTATCAAGGGCTGCCCCAGGGATTGACTCCTTTGTACTTCCTAGTTGTACAGACTGGAGTGCAACGCAGCCAAGTGCCAAGCAGCGACCTCTAGGCAGCCAAGGCCACTTGCTGTAGGGTTACATGTGCCAAAAGCAATGGCTGGAGAGAAAATGGGCTAAGAGGATAAGGGAGGTTCACGAGAGGAGTACAAAATACCACTCAAAAGTCATCAGAAGCCAATGTTTTAGAAAGTTATAACTACTGCGATACAGGACTCAATATAGGCTTAGTACAATGCCATCTTAAATAAATCCTCTTTCTCTGAAGAAAACAATGTCAACAATGATACACCTCCAATTTTAACATGAAAAAATGTGAACGTCAGACACAATTTATCCAAGTTGAATTTAAACTCTTCCCTAAATGCCCCTGTCTATTGTCATTATGCCACTTAACAGTCATATCAAGCTTCAGTCCAAATCAGATCATAAAGTCAAAAGAACATAAAATACACACTCAAAATCCTTGCACATGAAAATAACTACTGTTAACAATTGGCCTTTTTTTCTTCCAGTCTTTGCCCAGATACGTTTACATGGCTGAGATAATTGTGTGTCCGTATACATTCTTGTTGTTGATTTCTATTTTAAAACATAATTAAAGTTCTTAACTTTGGATCTTGGCAGACACATCATTTCCCTCAGCACTTCCTAACTGCCCCCTCCCACATCTCCGAATGTGCTGACCATTCCTTCCTCCATAGGAAATCTACACCCTTTTAGACTCCTACCTCCCTTTCAAGACCCGGATAAGCTATAACTTCCTAATGATCGTTTCTTCCAGCTCCCTCCTCTTTGGTTATTTCTCTCTCCTTTTAATTCCCACCGTCTTTTAAACTTTCTGGTTTTTATAATTCTATTCCAATCACAGAACACACAAGATTGCTGTATATATTACAGTGTCTGTGGACTGTATCCTCTTCCCACGCCCAGTCCCCCATCTGTATCTTAATTGATTGCATTTCTGTGAGGGCAGGACTTGTATTATCCACCTCCTCTTTTCCCCCCACAGTGCTTTAGTGCAGTGTCCTGCCCATAAAAGCACCTCCGTAAATCCTTGCTGAATTAATGAATCAATTTTAAAATTGTCTCAGCTGTAAGCAGGCATTGCCAGCCTTGATACTTGTTAGCTATACCCAGGCAAATATTAAAACCCTGAGGGACAGTATCTGTGTGCCACTGTAGATATGAAAAGCCACAGGGTTTCCAAATGCATTTCACTTAAGAGGGTTCCTGTGGTAATATCACAGTATGCCATGGATGCCATTAGGACAAAAGCATTCAGAGCAATACTGCTTGTACCTGTTTTAAATGAACTATTTCCCCAAGCATAAAGCCTAGACGTACAAGGGCACTCTTCACAGATTTCAAATCAGCAAGCAAGCTAGGCAAGACCACTTTCTTCTCCCACCTTCCAATCTCCTATGGGGGCCTCTCTTTGGCAGAAGCCAGCCAGCAAGGGAGTCTGGGTGGTACAGTTCAAAGAAGTCCGCCTCCGCGGGGCACACAGCAGGGCAGATAGCAGTATAGAGGCTATTTTTGGACAGAGGGAATGCAAAGAGATTAAGAGCATAGTTGATAGTGGGATTCATGGCTTCCACAGTTGCATATGAGCTGGAGCTTCTCATCTGGATGAGACATCTACTGTGGTTAGACTCCACTGTAAAGTGGTTAACACAGGACCCGTGTGTCTTACGTGCCAATCCTGTCTCTCTCAGGTCAGTATATGGTCATACTGATGCTTTACATCCGGTCATGGCTATTGTCATGCAGAACAGATTCCGGTCATGTACCTATTCAGTTTTCAGTATTACGACTATGTGATCCTAAACCCAGAAACACATCACGACACACTCTATCCTGATTGTTCATGATCCATCAGGTAAGGAAGAACACATGAACATTCCTGTGAGCCAAAGTCAGGGCCTTAGTTTGGCGTGCAGTAACTTGCTGTATTGTAAGTTCAGCATGTCAGCTAGCTCTTCATGGTTTTGACACAGCCCTTGCCCCAACAGAAGTTTCTCCTAATCATTCCTCCCTCGGTTTCCCATTTTCCAGTCATTCTATCAAACCCATTTTAACAGCCAAGATACCTGGATATCATGGTGTTATGATTTCCTCTTAACTGGTTTCTTCACAGGACTGTAACAATTATCTCTGTCCACTAAACTGGTTTCCTTGTCCTCCTGTCTGTCCTGGGGCATCAAATTATTGAGCAGTTACAGCCTTCCAATAACATGCACTCTGAAGATGCCTTGTTGCCTCATCGGTAAACCATGCTAGCTCTTGCTGTTCCACAGCCAATATCATTTGCGGGGAGGGGCTTAAGGAGGAGGAGACATGGAAGGCTCCAGTGCTCTTCCATTGATATATTATCTGGCACTTTTCTGGAAGGCACAAACCTCTGTAGGAACAGACTTAGCCAGTTCCTGGGCATACCATTTCTTCTTGGTCATGGAAGGCTTTTAGGTCTGGTCAACCTTGAAGTGAGAAGGCTCCTGCATTGCCTAACCCAGAATGGAAATATCCAACTGAAAGGTTATGGAATACCATTAGTGTTCCTTCCCACAGAGACCCATAACCAACAACATACTCAACAGCTCTCTCAAAATCTGAGTTTCCACGATGTGTCACATTCAGCACTCTAGGGGTCACTGGTTTAGCTCTCCTTACTGGATTTGCCAAAAAGTCAAGTAGGCCTGATTGATATCCACTTAGAGCTGTGAAGTCATGGTGTACATGTATGTACACTCCGCTTTAATTTTTTTTCTAGAGCAATGACCTGTTCCACTACCCACTCAGATTCATGTCTTCTCAAAAGAGGTCAATGATGGCAGCCAGGAGTTCCCCAAATGGGGTTATGTGTTCTCCAGAACTCACAATCACACATGTTTTAAGGTGGGTACTATTAAAGCTCTTAATTTATTCCAACTGGTAATAGTTTGCTTTTCCTATCCACTGAATTTCAAAGAATGTAACAAAGCTTGAATTTATTTAATTTTCCATTCTCTGCACTGTATATGGTCCACCACTATGCTAGACTGTGTGACACCGTTATCTCCACCTCTCCATTGATTAGAAGTTCACTGGTGTGGTGAAAGACTTATCTAATGGAGAGTAGTTTGTGTCCTCTAAATCTCAAAGAATGTTTTCATAACCCTGTGGCATAATGATGAAAGGAATATTGTATACTTTCCCATTTAAAGGCAAAGTGAGGCTGTCTGACCTCTAACATTGAGACAAAGTAAACATTTGCCAAGGCAATTACTTCAGGCTGTGTACCCAGGCCTGGGTGACCTGGTTCTCAACCATGATCATGTTGTCCCTGCAATTAACAACATTCAAGAGGAGAAGATGAGAATAGCAATACATCCTTTCCAACTTGTCCATCTGTTTGCTCAACAGCCAGTTTCTCTTTCTTAAATTTAGGCTAATGAAATATAAGCCAGTAACTCCTGGGCAGAGAGAAGAATGTTTATTTTCAAAGTTTTCTGTGAATAGTGGAATCTTCTTTACATAAACCACATGAAATCGCCGGTTTTCCAAGTTAAAGAAAAGTGTTTGAATATTGGCAATTACATGTAGCTCAACTATGTTCTCATCACAGGAGACTGACTACTTCACCCAACATGCATGCAAGTATCAATATTACAAGAATGGATTTGTTCCTGAGAAAAAGTAACAATTTACGATTAACCTGTTTAATTAACGATTAACCTGTTCCAGGCCCCATGTTTGAAATACGTTACCTGCTTTGTTTTGTTTTCAAATAAGTGTTGGGAAAAGGGGATACTTTTTGAAGAAGGAAATACGGATAGTCACCATAAACCAGATATTGATTATAAAAGGGTAGAAAATCGCTAACTGGAAGTTTTTCTTCAACAGTAATTTGGTCTTTGGTTATTCTATTGATAGTTGAGGTTATTACATCTTATCAGATACATATTTGGGAGGACTTCCCTGACAGTCCAGTGGTTAGGGCTCCGTGCTTCCACTGCAGGGGGCATGGGTTCGATCCCTGGTGGGGGAACTAAAATCCCACATGCCGTGTGGTGTGGCCAAAAAAAAAAAAAAAAAAAGAATTAAGTGATTTAATGAATGTGCTTGGTACAATGTAAGCCCTCAATAAGTGGTAACTATTATCATTATTAGTGTTTTATTTTGGAAATATGCTCAATCCTTATTATTCATGGATTCCATATTTACACATTTGCCTACCTGCTACAGTGTATCTGTAACCCTAAAATCAATACTTGTGGTATCCACGGTTATTTGCAGATACGTGCATACACAGAGCAGTGAAAAATTTGAGTTACCTAAAGTGCATTCTTCAACAGTAATTTGGTCTTTGGTTACTCTATTGACAGTTGAGGTTATTACATCTTATCAAATACATATTTTGGCCTAACAAAATGGATGAAAATTATGCTACATTACGTCTAAGTGTATTAGCTCAGTGCAGCCCATATACACATTTTCTCCTCACTGGAACGGCAATTTTAGTAATTTTGACTTTGCACACCTTTAGGTGGGGCATCTATTTTCCACTTACCCCTAGTCCTTACCACTCCCTATTGCCTTATATGTAGCCACTTTACATACTTGTTCAATGTATGACCCATGAAAGCATTTGAATTTGAAATCCTGCTATTCGTAACGATGTGCACATTATGTAGGAACTACTGACTTGATTAAAGTGCCAATGCCATTCACTAAGCCAAAGAAAATCTGAAGAGCTTTTCTTTAAACAGCAAGCTCCTCCACTGATTTACAAATTGGTTCAACTTGAAAATGACTTGTTTCACACAGAACTTCTTAGAAACACAACTACTGCATGAAGTGAAATACTTGGGAAATTTAATCAAGAGAAAAAATAAATTTGAAAGTCAGAACTGATGTGTTATCAAAAGAAAAGACAAAGACAAAAGCATTTAGAAAATCAAATTTTACTTGCAATAAAATACAAGTCAGACTTCAGAAGGAATAGTTTGAAGGGGTGTGTATGTGTTGTGTGTGTGTGTGTTAAAGAGAAAAGATTGCCATTAGTCTGTTCATGGTAGAAAAATAGCAACTTTCTCATGTGATCATCATATCCACAAAGGTTGTACCATTTCTTCAGACATCAGTGTTACTAAAGTCAAGGCTAAAGTTCTAGCCAGATTAGTCCAGTCTTACAGGTAACGTGCAAGATGTCATTCATTGGGGGATCAGAACTAGACAGGTAATCTTATTTTTGGCTTATTGCAGGGAACAAAGTGGTTTTTCCCCATAACTGCTAAGCATGTTGCACATGCTTATTTATAAGAGAATCAGGGCAAAATGTCAGTTTTGACTTCACAATGAAGAGGGCTTTTGAATTAGATAACTGCGAGTTTGGGTCCCAACTCTGCTGCTTACAAGCTGCTAGTATTCAAAAATATCCTTGCTCTCCTCTCCTTCCCAAGTCCCACATCTAGACTGCTTTCCTCAGCCTCCATCATAGTCTACTGTGGCGCTGTGACCAAGTTCTGGAATAGAAGTGATGTGTCCCTTTCCAGGTCTGGCCCATCAAAACCTTCCAAGACCCAGAGGAGGGTGGAGACAAAAGGGAAAGAAGCCTGAATAGCTGCATGGAACATAACTCCATTTCCCTCAGTCCTCCCATCCCTACTAGCCTGCATGGGACTGGATATGAGCAAGAAATAAACCTTAAGGCCACAGACATACTGGGGTTGTTTGTTACAGCTCTTGGCCTATACTGAAAAATACACTGTGTGATAGCAGTAGAGTTACTGAACTTCTCTAAGCCAAGTATCATCATCAATAAACTGAGAACAGTGTATCTAATTTGGGGGGTGGAGGAGGATTTACTAAGAAATTGTCTAATACTGAGCATAATGCTTGGCACACTGAATAGCCAATAAATACTACCTACTAGAATGGTTCTAGATAGGTGTTAGCTATTACAAAGTTACATGAATTGCAAAAAAAAAAAAAAAAAGGACATCATTTCTTCTGCTTGGTAATCTCCCTCTATACTTGGTCACATACAGCACCCAGTCCTTACATGTAGCCAATTCTAATATACCATATACATACATACACAGACACATACATGCTGATTAAGTACTCCTTTGAAGATCTGGAGTCCCACAGGGCTGGGATTAATTTTAACTGGATAAGTCACCATTACAATAGCTGCGTGAACCACCAGAGTGCACGCAGTCACTCTCCAGATTGAAAACTCTGAGAGGTCACTATTAGGCATTATATCCTCAAGCACAAAAGCTCCCATAAGCTTCAGGCCACCATGGAGTCAACAGAATACCAGGCTACCCTGAGACAGCACCAACTAGAAAGATGCTGCCTCTGCTGTCATCAGTTACAGTGTATTAAGGTCCCACAGGGTGCAGTACTTAATAAATGGCCTTGCTTAATAGATGTTAACTAATTACACCTAGAAAATCCCCATCCACCCAAGGCAAGTAATACAATATGTCAGGTGGGGAAGGCTGGATTTCTCATTTGGATCCTTTGAATGCCTCTGTGTGTCCCTGAGGTAGGGAATGGAGGCAAAGGAAGAGTTTTCCTTCTTCGAAGGTTGCCTTAATCTAATCCCTACATCAGGCACCTGCACGCCTTGACGCAAACTTCTTTATCACCAGGCTCTAAAATCAGTTTTTAGAGAATGGAAATCAGGTTAAATTCCTAAAAGAGGAGGAAAATAAGTTAGACCCCAACTTGAGGTGGTTCTCAGCTTGATTTCATCTGACTTCTCAGGTAATGGGCTGTTCACGTCCCATTATAATTTTACTTGGGCACAGAGTTCTGATCCTCATAGTGTAGAACATAAGGGAATGATTTTAGCTTCTAGTGGGAAGCAGGATCAGATTTTTTTGAGCACTTGATCAAAGTGAGGAATCTCTCCAGAAAAAAATTAAAGGAGTTTACAGACCCTCCCATTCTCATCTGTAACTGGCAAAAGACGATCTTATGCCTAAGCATGAATGTGAATGAAAATATCTGGAGAGCTTCTTACAAGAGAGGGCTGGGAGGCACAGCCACAGCTCACGATTCACTGAGTGGCTGGGTGGGGCCTGATAATTTGCATCTCTAACAAGTTCTCAGTGTTGTTTCTGGTGCTGCCATGGCCCTGGGAACCATCGCTCTAGGACTCTGCAGTCCAGGTTGCAAACAGCTACTCCCAGGAGCCTTCTTGAGAGCATTCCAAATGCTGAGAGCAGGGACCCATCAAAAAGTAAGTCACAGGGCTGAAGATATAAGATGCAAACTCTCAGCAACACTGGGCTCTGATCTGTGACCTCCTGGCAACACACCCTTTAGTCAAAAGTGCAATCTGTGGCTTTGCCTCTGATTCCTCTCCTTCCCCTCTCCCTGTCCTCCACACCTTTCTTTCCCTATTTCTGTATCAGGGCTCCTTCTCCTCCCCCATCTGTCCTAGTGTGCGCATGTGTATGTGTATCTAAATGACTGAGTTTGCTTCTGTCCCTGTTACTCTCCCTGATTTCTCTCCTTCTGCACATTATTATAATAGGAAATGAGTTTCAGATTTTACGATTTGTTGTAGCTATTCAATAAAATTTTATGACACATATTCTTAATTTTGAAGCAAGTAAATGGAATATTTTATATTCCTCTCTAAGGACATAAAATTCTAAAGGCTCTTGACATTTTTCCTAGGCTAACTCACACCTTGCTTAATGCAGAAAAATACTCGCATCACTCTCTATACAAGCACTATCCAACAGAACTTTCTGTGATGGCAGAAATGTTTTGATTATGCACTATTTAACCCAGTAGCCATTGGTCACATGTGGCTACCGAGTACTTGAAATACGGCTAGTATGACTGAGAAAGTGAATTTTTAAGTGACGTTAAGTAAGCCACATGTTGCTAATAGCTACCATATGGAAGAACACAACTCTGCTTTATATACCTTAAACATCATAGAGGACCTTCAAGATGGCAGAGGGGTAAGACATGGAAATCAGCTTCCTCCACACAAATATATCAAAAATACATCTATATGTGGAACAACTCATACAGAACATCTACTGAACGCTACCAGAAGACCTCAGATTTCCCAAAAGGAAAGAAAAGGAAAGAAACTCCCCACTTACCTGGCTGTGTAGCTGACAGGGACTTGGTGCTCAAGCCTGAGCCTCTGAGGTGGGAGAGCTGAGTCCAGGACACGGGACCACCAGAGACTTCCCAGCCCCACGTTACATCAAACAGCAAGAGCTCTCCCAGAGATCTCCATCTCAACGCTAAAACCCAGCTCCACACAACAGCCAGCAAGCTCCAGTGCTGGACAACCCATGCCAAACAACTAGCAAGACAGGAACACAACCCTGCCTATTAGCACAGAGGCTGCCTAAATTCATAAATTCAAAAACACCACAAAACACACCACCAGACACAGCCCTGCCCACCAGAAAGACAAGATCCAGCCTCATTCACCAGAACACAGGCACCAGTCCCCTCCACCAGGAAGCCTACAGAACCCACTGAAACAATCTTAGCCACTGGGCGCAGACATCAAAAACAACAGGAACAATGAACCTGCAGCCTGCAAAAAGGAGACCCCAAACACAGTAAGATAAGCAAAATGAGAAGACAGAGAAACACAGCAGATGAAGGAGCAAGGCAAAAACCCACCAGAGCTAACAACTGAAGATGAAACAGGCAGTCTACCTGAAAACGAATTCAGAATAATGATAGTAAAGGTGATCCAAAATCTTGGAAACAGAATGGAGAAAATACATGAAACGTTTAACAAGGACCTAGAAGAACTAAAGAGCAAACAAACAGTGATGAACAACACCAAAAATGAAATTAAAAATTCTCTAGAACGGATCAATAGCAAAATAACTGAGGTAGAAGAACGGGTAAGTGACCTGGAAGATAAAAAAGTAGAAATGACTACTGCAAAGCAGAATAAAGAAAAAAGAATGAAAGAATTGAGTACAGTCTCAGAGACCTCTGGGACAACATTAAACTCACCAACATTTGAGTTATAGGGGTCCCAGAAGAAGAAGAAAAAAAGGAAGAGACTGAGAAAATATTTGAGGAGATTAGAGTTGAAAACTTCCCTAATATGGGAAAGGAAATAGTTAATCAAGTCCAGGAAGCACAGAGAGTCCCATACAGGATAAATCCAAGGAGAAACACACCAAGACAGATATTAATCAAAGTATCAAATTAAAAACAAAGAACCAATATTAAAAGTAGCAAGGGAAAAACAACAAATAACACACAAGGGAATCCCCATAAGGTTAACAGCTGATCTTTCAACAGAAACTCTGCAAGCCAGAAGGGACTGGCAGGACATATTTAAAGTGATGAAGGACAAAAACCTACAACCAAGATTACTCTACCCACCAAGGATCTTATTCAGATTTGATGGAGAAATTAATAGCTTGACAGACAAGCAAAAGCTAAGAGAATTCAGCACCTCCAAACTAGCTTTACAACAAATGCTACAGGAACTTCTCTAGGCAGGACACACAAGAGAAGGAAACGACCTACAATAGTAAACCCAAAACAATTAAGAAAATGGGAATAGGAACATACATATCGATAATTACCTTAAATGTAAATGGATTAAATGGTCAATCCAAAAGACAGAGACTGGCTGAATGGATACAAAAACAAGACCCATATATATGCTGTCTGAAAGAGACCCACTTCAGACCTAGGGACACATACAGACTGAAAGTGAGAGGATGGAAAAAGATATTCCATGCAAATGGAAATCAAAAGAAAGCTGGAGGAACAATTCTCATATCAGAAAAAACAGACTTTAAAGACTACTACAAAAGACAAAGAAGGACACTACATAAGGATCAACGGATCAATCCAAGAAGATAGAACAATTGTAAATATTTCTGCACCCAACATAGGAGCACCTCAATACATAAGGCAAATGCTAACAGCCATAAAAGGGGAAATTGACAGTAACACAATTATAGTAAGGGACATTAACACCCCAGTTTCACCAATGGACAGATCATCCAAAATGAAAATAAATAAGGAAACACAAGCTTTAAATGACACATTAAACAAGATGGACTTAATTGATATTTATAGGACATTCCATCCAAAAAAATCACTTTCTTCTCAAATGCTGATGGAACATTCTCCAGGATAGATCATATCTTGGGTCACAAATCAACCCTTGGTAAATTTTAAAAAACTGAAATCATATCAAGTATCTTTAGCGAACACACCGCTATAAGACTAGATATCAATTACAGGAAAAAAAACTGTAAAAAAATACAAACACATGCAGGCTAAACAATACACTACTAAATAACCAAGAGATCACTGAAGAAATCAAAGAGGAAATCCAAAAATACCTAGAAACAAATGACAATGAAAACACGACAACCCAAAACCTATGGGATGCAGCAAAAGCAGTTCTAACAGGGAAGTTTATAGCAATACAGCCCTTCCTCAAGAAACAAGAAAAATCTCAACCTAACCTTACACCTAAAGAAATTAAAGAAGAACAAAAAAACACCCCGAAGTTAACAGAAAGAAAGAAATCATAAAGATCAGATCAGAAATAAATGAACAAGAAATGAAGGAAACAACAGCAAAGATCAATAAAACTAAAAGCTGGTTCTGTGAGAAGATAAACAAAATTGATAAACCATTAGCCAGACTCATCAAGAAAAAAAGGGAGAGGACTCAAAACAATAGAATTACAAGTGAAAAAGGAGAAGTAACAACTGACACTGCAGAAATACAAAAGATCATGAGAGATTACTACAAGCAACTCTATGCCAATAAAATGGACAACCAGGAAGAAATGGACAAATTCTTAGAAAAGCACAACCTTCCAAGACTGAACCAGGAAGAAACAGAAGATATAAACAAATGAATCAAAAGCACTGAAATTGAAACTGTGATTAAAAATCTTTCAACAAACAAAAGTCCAGGATCAGATGACTTCAAAGGTGAATTCTATCAATTATTTAGAGAAGAGCTAACACCTATCCTTCTCAAACTCTTCCAAAATATAGCAGAGGGAGGAACACTCCCAAACTCATTCTACGAGGTCACCATCGCTCCAACACCAAAACCAAAGATGTCACAAAAAAAAGAAAACTACAGGCCAGTATCACTGATGAACACAGAGGCAAAAATCCTCAACAAAATACTAGCAAACAGAACCCAACAGCACATTAAAAGGATCATACACCATGATCAAGTGGGGTTTATCCCAGGGATGCAAGGATTCTTCAGTATACGCAAATCAATTGATGTGGTACACCATATTCACAAATTGAAGGATAAAAACCATATGATAATCTCAAAAGATGCAGCAAAAGCTTTCAACAAAATTCAGCACCCATTTATGATTTTAAAAAACTCTCTAGAAAGTGGGCACAGAGGGAACCTACCTCAACATAATAAAGGCCATATATGACAAACGCACAGCCAACATCATTCTCAAGGAATTTTTAGCCACAGCAATCAAAGAAGAAAAAGAAATAACTGGAATCCAAATCAGAAAAGACATAAAACTGCCACTGTTTGCAGATGACATGATACTATACATAGAGAATCCTAAACATGCTACCAGAAAAATACTGGAGCTAATCAATGAATGTGGTAAAGTAGCAGGATGCAAAATAAATGCACAGAAATCTCTCGCATTCCTATACACTAATGATGAAATATCTGAAAGAGAAATTAAGGAACCACTCCCATTTACCACTGCAACAAAAAGAATAAAATACCTAGGAATAAACCTACCTAGGGAGACAAAACACCTGTATGCAGAAAACTATAAGACACTGATGAAAGAAATTAAAGATGAAACAAACACATGGAGAGATATACCATGTTCCTGGATTGGAAGAACCAACATTGTGAAAATGACGATAGTATCCAAAGCAATCTACAGATTCAGTGCAATCCCTATCAAACTACCAATGGCATTTTTCACAGAACTAGAACAAAAAATTTCACAATTTGTATGGAAACACAAAAGACTCTGAATAGCCAAAGCAATCTTGAGAAAGCAAAACGGAGCTGGAGTAAGCAGGCTCCCTGACTTCAGACCATACTACAAAGCTACAGTAATCAAGACAGTGTGGTACTGGCACAAAAACAGAAATATACATCAATGGAACAGGATAGAAAGCCCAGACATAAACCAACACACATATAGTCACCTTCTTTTCGATAAAGGAGGCAAGAATATACAATGGAGAAAAGACAGCTTCTTCAATAAGTGGTACTGGGAAAACTGGACTAATGCCTACATGTAGAAGAATGAAATTAGAACACTCCCTAACACCATACACAAAAATAAACTCAAAATGGATTAAAGACCTAAATGTAAGACTAGACACTATCAAACTTTCAGAGGAAAACATAGGCAGAACACTATATGATAAAAATCACAGCAAGATCCTTTTTGACCCATCTCCTAGAGAAATGGAAATTTAAAAAAAAATACGGACTTCCCTGGTGGCGCAGTAGTTGAGAGTCTGCCTGCCGAGGCAGGGGACACGGGTTCGTGCCCCAGTCCGGGAAGATCCCACATGCCGCGGAGCGGCTAGGCCCGTGAGCCATGGCCACTGAGCCTGTGCGTCCAGAGCCTGTGCTCCGCAACGGGAGAGGCCACAACAGTGAGAGACTCCCGTACCGCAAAAAAAAATAAAAATAAACAAATGGGACCTAATGAAACTTAAAAGCTTTTGCACAGCAAAGGAAACCATAAACAAGACCAAAAGACAACCCTCAGAATGGGAGAACATATTTGCAAATGAAGCAACTGACAAAGGATTAATCTCCAAAATTTACAAGCAGCTCATGCAGCTCAATATCAAAAAAACAACCCAATCCAAAAACGGGCAGAAGACCTAAAGAGACATTTCTCTAAAGAAGATATACAGAATGCCAACAAACACATGAAAGAATGCTCAACATCATTAATCATTACAGAAATGCAAATAAAAATTACAATGCAGTATCATCTCACAATGGTCAGAATGGCCATCATCAAAAAATCTACAAACAATAAATGATGGAGAGGGTGTGGAGAAAAGGGAACCCTCTTACACTGTTGGTGGTAATATAAATTGATACAGCCACTATGGAGACCAGTATGGAGGTTTCTTAAAAAATTGAAAATAGAACTACCATACGACCCAGCCTTCTCACTACTGGGTATATACCCTGAGAAAACCATAGTTCAGTAAGTGTCATGTACCACAAAGTTCATTGCAGCTCAATTTACAATACCCAGGACGTGGAAGCAACCTAAGTGTCCATCAACAGATGAATGGATAAAGAAGATGTGGCCATTATACAATGGAATATTACTCAGCCATAAAAGGAAATGAAATTGAGTTATCTGTTGTGAGGTGGATGGACCTAGAGTCTGTCATACAGAGTGAAGTAAGTCAGAAAGAGAAAAACAAATACCATATGCTAACACATATATATGGAATCTAAAGAAAATCGTTCTGAAGAGCCTAGGGGCAGGACAGGAATAAAGATGCAGATATAGAGAATGGACTTGAGGAAACACAGAGGGGAAAGTTAAGCTGGGACGAAGTGAGAGAGTGGCATGGACATATATACAGTACCAAACGTAAAACAGATAGCTAGTGGGAAGCTGCTGCGTAGCACAGGGAGATCAGCTCGGTGCTTTGTGACCACCTAGAGGGGTGGGATAGGGAGGGTGCGAGGGAGATGCAAGAGGGAGGGGTATGGGGATATATGTATACATATAGCTGAGTCACTTTGTTATATGGCAGAAACTAACACAACATTGTAAAGCAATTATCCTCCAATAAAGATGTTATTAAAAAAAAATAAGATTGTAATGAATTTTAAACAAAAGTTTCTTAGTTAAATAATATCAAAACACATACTAATGCCTAACGTTAGTTTGTTTTTAAATAAATTATCTTTACAATGAAAATAAAAGTATATATATAGGGTACCGATGCCTTTTAAAATGTCTCAAGCTATGCTACATCACCTTGACATCAAAAGAGAAATTGGAAGTGCATCCATTTCTGTAACACTTTCATGAATCTAATTCATAATTGCACAAGGAATTATTTTTTGATTTAACGTAAGACTTCTAGTAGTAGTAGTACTAATAATGTAACTGTAAATAAAGCTATTTCACATGATGAAGAGATTTTTGTACCCAGCCCATCGGAACTGAAATCCTTTTCTCCAGGGAGTAATATAAGCATATGTGTGCATCAGATGGACCGGCTCTGATTGTTCCACTTGAACAGGGCCTGGGAATTGGCAGCACGAGCAGCCCAGTCATCCATTAGTACACACAGCCAATCACCCTGAAACCTGCTGGTCACTAACCAGCGAGTCTTGTTGTAGTCTCTAAACAAGTGACCTCAATTCCTGTTTTGGTGATGCCTTGGGCTCTCAAGGGATGTCAAAAATTCTAAGAACTCCTCAAAACAAAATTACTTTGAGCTCCCTTTACTTTCAAGGTAAATAAATACACGCCATGCAGCCCCTTTTCAAAGTTAATGTGAGAAATGAGGTGAACTGAAAAGATGTTATAGTTTCAAAAGGATAGTGGAAACACTGTCCAGTCTCACTTAAAAACTCCTCAAAAAGCAACAAAATCAGAAAGAAGTAAAACTATCACTATTTACAGATGACATGATATTATATATAGAAAAGCCTAAGGATTCCACCAAAAAAACTGTTAGCAATAAATGGATTCGGTAAAGCTGCAGGATACAAAATCAATATACAAAAATCTGCTGCATTTCTATACACTAAAAATGAACTCTCAGAAAGAGTAATTAAGAAAACAATCCTGTTTACAATGGCAACAAAAGAATAAAATATCTAGGAATAAATTTAACCAAGGGGGTAAAAGACCTGTACATTGAAAACTGTAAGACATTAAGAAATAAAGACACAAATAAATGGAATAATATTCCATGCTCATGGACTGGAAGACTTAATATTGTTAAAATGTCCATACTACCCAGAGCCATCTACAGATTCAATGCAATCCCTATCAAAATTCTAAAGGTATTTCTCACAGAATAAACCATCCTAAAATTTTATGGGACCACATAAGACCCCTAATGGCCGAGGCAATCTTGAGGAAGAAAAACAAAGCTGGAGGCATCGCACTCCCTGATTTCAAATATCACAAAGCTACAGTAATCAAAACAACATGGTTTTGGCATAAAAACAGACCCATAGAGAAATTGAACAGAATCAAGAACTGAAATAAACCCACACATATACGGTCATTTAATTTACAACAAAGGAGCAAAGAACATACAATGGGGGAAAAGACAGTCTCTTTAATAAACGGTGTTGGGAAAATTGGACAGCCACACGCAAAAGAAAGAAATGGGACCCCTATCTTACACCATCAACAAAAATGAAGTCAAAATGGATTATTAAAGACCTACACATAAGACCTGAAACCATAAAACTCATAGAAGTAAACATAGGCAGGAAGCTCCTTCACATTGGTCTGGATCAAACTAAAAAGCTCTGCACAGCAAAGCAAACCAACAAAATGAAAAGGCAGCCTTCCAAATGGGAAAAAAAATTTGTAAATCATGTATCTGATAAGGGGTCAATATCCTTTATATATAAAGAACTCACACAACT
Source organism: Phocoena phocoena (assembly GCF_963924675.1). Classification (NCBI taxonomy): domain Eukaryota; kingdom Metazoa; phylum Chordata; class Mammalia; order Artiodactyla; family Phocoenidae; genus Phocoena; species Phocoena phocoena. The sequence goes on from NC_089240.1 coordinate 19,569,098, forward strand.
CAATAGCAAAAGAAAAATCTGATTAAAAAATGGGTAGAAGATCTCAATACTTACTTTTCTAAAGACAACATACAGATGGTCAACAGGCACATGAAAAGATGCTCAATATCACTAATCACCAGGCAAATGCAAATCAAAACCACAGTGATCCCCTCACACCTGTTAGAATAGCTATCGTCAGAAAGACAAGAAATAAATGTTGTTAAGGATAGGAAAAAGGCAATCCTGGTGCATTGTTAGGGAGAATGTAAACTGATGCAGCCACTAAGGAAAACAGTATGGAGGTTTCTTAAAAAAAAAAGTGAAAACAAAACAACCATATGATCCAGCAATTTTGCTTTTAAGTTTTTTACTCAAAGCAAACAAAAAACACTAACTCAAAAACATGTGTGCACCCCTACATTCATTGTGGCATTATTTACAATACCCAAGACGTGCAAGCAACCTAAGTGCCCATCAATGGACAGATGGATAAAGAAATTGTTTATATATATATATCATGGAATATTAATTAGTCATAAAAAAGAAGGAAGTCTTGGCATTTGCAACAACATGGATGGACCTTGAGAGCATTTTGCTGAATGAAATATATCAGACAGAAAAAGACAAACACCAAATAATCTCACTTATGTGAAATTGTAAAAAACAAACAAACAAAAAACCCCCAAAAACTCATAGATACAGAGAACAGATTGGTGGTTGCCTGAGGCAAGGGGTGGGGGGTGGGCAAAACCAGTGAAGGAGGTCAAAAGGTACAAACTTCCAGTTACAAAATAAATCCTAGGGACATGATGTACAGCACAGTGACTATAGTTAATACTGTATTGTGTACTTGAAAGTTGCTAAGTGAATAGACCTTGAAGTTCTCATCACAAGAAAAAACTTGTAACTATGTATATGATGGATGTTAACTTGGCTTTTTCTGGTGATCATTTCTCAATATATAAACATCAAATCACTATGTTGTATAACTGAAACTAATAATGTTGTGTGTCAATTATACCTCAATGAAAAAATTAAAACAATAGAAAACCTCTTAGATGTTGCAGGTTCAGATTCTCAGTCAAGCAACTGCAATTCTTCCTGTCCCTTGAGTTTTGAGCTCGTTTAGAAAATGTAAAAATTAAATCTTGTTAGAAACTACACCTACCTGTGAAGGCCTTGAAATCCATGCCATGAAGATGAAAAACAAATCAGATCTCACTCCCTATCTTTAATTGTTGTCCAAGAGTTCTGCCCACACCAAGGATTCACACCACTGACCAAAGTTATTTGGGAGAAAGCTGAGTTTTCCCAATGCTTACCAGAATATCTCTGTTTATGGTAAGACCTTATGTTTGCATGGCACTTAACTTATTGATCACTGTCATCTCTGCTGACCTTCAAACCTCACCACAATTCTGGGAGGTGGGTATTACAGCCTCACTTACACAAATGAAGAAATTTAGGCTCAAAGGGTCTAACTGATAGGGAAATGATCCAATGACACAGACTGGTAGTAAGAAATGAAATCTAGTTCTAATTTACAGAAAACTAAGCTTGGGTTAGAGGGCTGAGGAATCATATCAAACTCCTCACTGTCTTAAACATAATACGTTTTCAGAAGTGGAATTGCCATTTCACATCGAATTAACCACATGGAACCCAGCCCAGTTTATCCCAAGGCAGATTAATGGAAGCAGAATTTGTTAAAATGCCTTTGAGGCTTCTTGAAGTACATATTATTGTATATAAAGCTTTTACAGATTTTTTTTTTTTTTTTTTTTTTTTTTTTTTTTTTTGTGGTACGTGGGCCTCTCACTGCTGTGGCCTCTCCCGTTGCGGAGCACAGGCTCCGGACGCGCAGGCTCAGCGGCCATGGCTCACGGGCCCAGCCGTTCCGCGGCATGTGGGACATTCCCAGACTGGGGCACGAACCCGTATCCCCTGCATCGGCAGGCGGACTCTCAACCACTGTGCCACCAGGGAAGCGCAAGCTTTTACAGATTTTTGCTTTTAGTTTTTTGTGTTTTTCGTAATCAAGGACTGGCACATTGTATGAGCTTTATATAAAGGCAGGGCTCTTTTCCCTGATAAGAGTCAGAAGCCTAAAACTTCATTAAATATTTACCGTAACAAATCGCTTTAACTTAACATATCTCAGTTTGCTAAGTTGTTATCCATTAGTGTAATGTAAGCCAAGTCTGTGGAAGGAGGTAGCTGAACTCAGTTTAAACCTATTAAGAAAACTTACTTACCCCTGAATTGACCTGTTATGAACACTGAGCCCTATTTTCGGGAACAGACTAAGAAACAGATTCCAGCCTGAATATAACAGACTCTTTTTCCTTTAAATCTATGTGAGAAGCATAGAACTTTTACAGCTTTTATTTGAAGTTGCAACATGAAGTGATATTCTGTTGAACATTTTTCGGGTAGCTATGGCAACAATAATTATCACCACATACTACCAACCAAAATACCACCTGCATCCACCGTCTATTCTAAACCCTTAATTAAAAAGAAAAGCCCAGTTCAAATTTCCAGTTGGTAAATCTGGGAGAAAACTTCAAAAAAATGTTGGGAAACCTATTTAGGCTTTGCTTCTGTGTTTGGTTCATGGAGGTTTTTTTTTCCTCTCTCCCTTTCAGGACAACTTAAGTCTGACTATCTCTTCCTGCCCACACCAGGCCCACCCACACTGTTAAGTTTCTGGAGAAATAGAGGTTTCAGCATTTCCTTTTCTAAGGAGTTAATCAGTAATGAAAGCTCCAGGCACCAAAAGAAAAGTACTCCTTTCAAACAATTATCTATGTGCATGTGAATTTTAGGTATGTTTTTAGTTTCTCTGTAGGAAGGAAGGAGAGAAGGTAGGGGGATGGAAAACAGGAAAAGGAGGTGACGACTGAAGAGGAAGGAAGCTAGGAAAAGGAAAACAGAGAGAAGGCAATCGGGTGAAGGCAACAAGGAAAAGGAGCCCATGATCAAAAAAGGGAGCAAGCTGTTTAAATCTGTGAGGGCAAGGCAAGGGGGGAAGCATGCATGATCCATGGCAAGTAACAACAGGCTTCAGACAGGCTGAGAATGGAAGATTCTACAACAGACTGATTGCAGAAACTGGATCTCGTTCTTCACTCCACCCAATTTCTGTGCCCTTTGCTCCGTAAGTTTCCAGTATCCACCTACTCCTACTCACTTTGACTTGCATTCGCCAATAGGATATAAGCAAACATGATGCAAGCAGATACTTGACAAGTGCTTGTGCAAGTAGGCTTGCTTGCTCCTGTCCTTTGCCATTGCTTCAAGAACATTCTTGGCCCAGTCTGCTGGAAAATGAAAGACACGTAGAGCAGAGCTGAAGTGCTCCCGTCTTTCCAGCCAAGGCCATCTTAGATCAGCTAATAGCTAGCATACCAAGATACGTCTGAGCAAGCCCAGCTAGTATCAAGAAAGCTGCCTTGGTTAAATGTCACCTGACTAGAGACACAGGAGCAAGCCCTGCCTGGATCAGCTAAATAAATGTATGTTGTTGTATGTCACCAAAAACTTTATTATGCAGCATTACTGTGGCAACAGATAACTGATACAGGTACATACCCTGTTAATCAAGGACTTTCATGCTATCCCCAGTACATTAAATGCTTTCTCATGCATAATGTTGTAAATCAGTGTCAGAAGTTCATAGGGGAAAAATAGTAGAATGATCCCAAAATAAGTACAGTAAATGCAAATTTTTGAACATGATAGGTGTTGCTAGCCACCAAAATAAAACCCAGGGCATTCTCCAAAGTAAGGTCATTAAGATTCTAGAACTACATACAACTTGGAAAGGACCCAGCCAATCCTGTTGGAGGTTAAATTGAATTTAAGTAATTAAAAAGATACAAGCAACCTTTACTCGCAGACACTAATGCTGCACCAACTAATGGACTGAAGAGTTCACAAATTCTCAGGTGCCCTCTTAATTGCAGCTGAATAGCTTTAACAATAAAAGCAGTTTTCTCCAACTGTGGGCTTGAGGGTCAACAGGGTAGGTGATCTCTGGTGAATGCGCACTGCCAACTGCAAGAACAGAGGGTAGCAGCTGTGACCAACACCACACTCCCGAGCTTACCGTATAAGTAACAAGTGAATTGTCATTGGAGCAAAAACATACCTTGAAAATACATGTGGAAGAGCACCTGCATTCACCTTCCGGAAAGTGTACTGTACAAAGAAAAACACAGCTGAAAATAGATAATATAAGCAAGTAGGATGAAAGTGTTTCTTTTCCTATAAAGCTGGGTTAAATTTTCTTTCAAGTGAGAAGTGCTTCTGGGGGTTGGGGGGGGATTAGAGGGTCATCTGCAAAGGGGAGGTCTGTGTACAAAGTACGTAAGACAATATTCGTTCAATCCCAGACCATGTGCTTAATCAAAGACCCTCTTAGGTATGCAGCTGAATAAACCAAGCACCATCATGTTGCAATAACATAAAATGGATTTTTGATTGACTGCAGTAATCAGAGAACAGTGGCATGAACAATCCCTGCATCATTTTATTATGACCTTGGAATGCACTTTTTTGATTGACAATAACTTGAAAGAAGGAAAAAATACCTTCGGAGAATCTAAAGCATTTCCAATTTTGTATTCTGAGCCTTGTACAACTCATATGTGGCCCCCATGGCATGGTAGAAATCACTAGTATCTCTCCTCAGCAGCTGGAACCCTACTCTGTCTTACACCTTCCTTGGGTAGGTGGTAGAGGATGGAGAAGCTAACTGTTGGGTTTACAAGGTCTCTTCTAATGTTGTGACGGGTGGCAAGACGGCTGACTCTCACTCCTTGAACCCCTTTCCTTCTTCCCTAGCTATTAATGGTTTCCAGATACCAGCAAAATAGTTCAGAGGACATCAGAGGACTCCACTGAAAAGCAATGAAGCTTCAAACCCCTTAAGATTTGTTCATTCTTCCATCCATCCATTCAGCAAACTCAGTTCAAACACTGAACACCTACTGTGTGCCTACCACGTGTAAAGTGCTGTGGAAACACTGATGGACAAAGCTTATGACCTTTTTGGAGGACATACTAGACAAGTGTGTGTGTGTGCCGGGCTGGGAGAGAAACAGCAAGAGAGAACTAAGTACTTACAATACAGTACTGGGGTACCACAGTGGAGAGTGTATAAGTGGTTATGGAGGCATTAGGGAAGGACTCCCCAAATTCACCTGAGGAGTGGCATTAGGGAGTCTTCAAGGTGGAAAAGAGAAAAGAGGGCAGGCCGTTCTTTAAGAGTAAGCAACAAAATCAGGCAGACAATGAAAAGTTGACATAAATGATACATTAAAGTGGATCTGGTCTCAGAAGTCCAACCAACTGACCAACCCATATTGCCCTTAGACCTCCATTAATAGGCTCTAAAACCTCAAATTTTATAACTTAGAACTATGGATGTATGTGAATATAGAAAAGTTTTAGCCTGAACAACTGCTACAATTCTGTGGGCCTGATTTATTTGTTGGGGATCTGTTAGATTCCAGAAACTGTGCTAGTTATGGTGCCTTATTTGTTTAAAAAAAGGGTGGGTGCTTTGTTTTATTTCCTTCAATTCACATGAATGAGATTTACAATGATAGATTTAGCAGCCTTTTCATAACTATTTGAACAATGAAACACTTCAGATTTAAATTTTGCTCTCTAAAAATAAGATATTGCTTTTATTTTGGGGGAAAAGGGTAGGTTAGTAAAGAAAACTAAATGAGGAATTTTCTTGACACTGAAAGTATGAGTTTAAGGATGTTACAGGGCTAGTCAGGTAGACTTTTAACCTCAAATATTTCTTTTTCTTTTTCCCTGGTGAATAGGTTTTCTTTTTTTGCCCTTAATAAAGGATAAGAAAACTTGCCATTGGCTAAGGAGAAGGCACACAGACTCAAATATAGTGCCTTTTCTTAAATGAGGTCCTTGGATTTATGGGTTAACTGCATTACAGGGCCAGGTAAGTGCATTTTGTCATTACCACCTGACTTTTCTGCTTCTTCACTTTCTGGAGAGCAAATTCAAAGCTGACTACAAAAAGCCAACTGCGACACTTTCAAGAACATTCCCAAAATACACTATGGACCATAAACAAATTTAAGCCAAGGAAAAGATAAGAGGCCATGTTTTACAGAGTAGAGACTATAATTTAGTGTTTATGGGATTTCTCTGAAGTTGAAAATGAAGAGTAGTCAACCTGTGGATGCCATTTAATCCATCCAGTAATCCCATGATGTAGGCAATATCACTATTTTACAAGTGGGAAAACTAAGGCTCAGCCAATTTTAGGCGAAAGCTGTTAAGTAGCCAAGACTGAGCTATAGGACTCATAGGCTTCAAAAACCATTCTTTTTCTAACATTCCCTATGATTAATCCATTTTCTGTTTGATTTGATAATTAACTTACTCGATTCTGGGGATGATGATGAACTACTTATAAGACTGCTACATATGGAGATTGATAAAACAAAACACAGACTGAGGAGCTTCAAGATGGTGGAAGAGTAAGACGGAGAGATCACCTTCCTCCCCACAAATACATCAGAAATACATCTACACGTGGAAAAACTCCTAGAGAACACCTACTGAACACTGGCAGAAGACCTCAGACCTCCCAAACGGCAAGAAACTCCCCACGTACCTGGGTAGGGCAAAAGAAAAAACAAAAAACAGCGACAAAAGAATAGGGTCAGGACCTGCACCAGTGGGAGGGAGCGGTAAAGGAGGAAAGGTTTCCACACACTAGTAAGCCCCTTAGCGGGCAGAGACTGTGGGTGGCGGAGGAGAGCACAGCAACAGGGGTGCGGAAGGCAGAGCAGAGAGATTCCTGCACAGAGGATCCGTGCCGACCAGCACTCACCAGCCCGAGAGGCTTGTCTGCTCACCCGTAGGGGGCAGGTGGGGGGTAGGAGTTGAGGCTCGGGCTTTGGAGGTCGGAAGCCAGGGAGAGGACTGGGGTTGGCTGCGTAAACACAGCCTGAAGGGGTTAGTGCGCCACGGCTAGCCAGGACGGAGTCAGGGAAAAAGTACGGAGCTGCCGAAGAGGCAAGAGACTTTCTTCCCTCTTTGTTTCCTGGTGCACGAGAGGGGATTCAGAGCACTGCTTAAAGGAGCTCGAGATGGGCGCGAGCCGCAGCTATCACTGCGGACCCCAGAGACGGGCATGAGACGCTAAGGCTGCTGCTGCAGCAACCACGAAGCCTGTGTGCAAGCACAGGTCACTCTCCACACCTCCCCTCCCGGGAGCCTGTGCAGACCACCACTGCCAGAGTCCCGTGATCCAGGGACAACTTCCCCGGGAGAATGCAGGGTGCGCATAGGGCTGGTGCAACTTCCCACCGGCCTCTGCTGCTGCAGGCTTGCTCCGCATCCGTATGCCTCCCTCCCCCCGGCCTGAGTGAGCCAGAGCCCCTGAAGCAGCTGCTCCTTTAACCCCTGTCTGAGCGAAGAACACACGGCCTCAGGCAACCTACAGGCAGAGTTGGGGCCAAATCCAAAACTGAACCCTGGGAGCTGTGCGAACAAAGAAGAGAAAGGGAAATTTCTCCCAGCAGCCTCAGGAGCAGCGGATTAAATCTCCACAATCAACTTGATGTACCCTGCAACTGTGGAATAACTGAATAGACAACGAATCATCCCAAAACTGAGGTGGTGGACTTTGGGAGCAACTGTAGACTTGGGGTTTGCTTTCTGCATCTGATTTGTTTCTAGTTTTATATTTATCTTAATTTAGTATTAAGAGCTTATTATCATTGGTAGATTTGTTTATTGGTTTGGTTGCTCAGTTTTTATTATTAAATTACTTTTTTATGTTTTATTTTAATAATTTCTTATTTTAAGAACTTTATTATCTTTTCTTTCTTTCATTCTTTTTATCTTTTCTCCCTTTTCTTCTGAGCCGTGTGGCAGACACGGTCTAGGTGCTCTGGTTGGGTGTCAGGTCTGAGCCTCTGAGTTGGGAGAGCCAAGTTCAGAACACTGGTCCACCAGAGACCTCCTGGCCCCTCATAATATCAAATGACAAAAGCTCTCCCAGAGGTCTCTGACTCAACGCTAAGTCTCAGCTCCACTCAATGACCAGCAAGCACCAGTGCTGAACACCCCATGCCAAACAACAAGAAAGACAGGAACACAACCCCACCCATTAGCAGAAAGGCTGCCTAAAATCATAATAAGGACACAGACATCACAAACACACCACGAGATGCACGCGGTCGTGTCCATCAGAAAGACAAGATGCAACCTCATCCACCAGAACACAGGCACCAGTCTCCTCCACCAGGAAGCTGACACAACCCACTGAACCAACCTTACCCACTGGGGGCAGACACCAAAAACAATGGGAACTATGAACCTGCAGCCTGCGAAAAGGAGACCCCAAACACAGTAAGTTAAGCAAAATGAGAAGACAGAGAAATACACAGCAGATGAAGGAGCAAGGTAAAAACCCACCAGACCAAACAAATGAAGAGGAAATAAGCAGTCTACCTGAAAAGAATTCAGAATAATGATAGTAAAGATGATCCAAAATCTTGGAAACAGAATGGAGAAAACACAAGAAACGTTTGACAAGGACCTGGAAGAATTAAAAAGCAAACAAACAGTGATGAACAACACAATAAATGAAATTAAAAATTCTCTGGAAGGGATCAATAACAGAATAACTGAGGCAGAAGAACGGATAAGTGACCTGGAAGATAAAAGACTGAGAATAACTACTGCAGAGCAGAATAAAGAAAGAAGAATGAGGGCTTCCCTGGTGGCGCAGTGGTTCGGAGTCCCCCTGCCAATGCATGGGACACGGGTCCGTGGCCCAGTCCAGGAGGATCCCGCGTGCCGCGGAGTGGCTGGGCCCAAGAGCCATGGCCGCCGGGCCTGTGCATCCGGGGCCTGTGCTCCGCAACGGGAGAGGCCACAGCAGTGAGAGGCCCGTGTACCGCAAAAAAAAAAAAGAAAGAAAGAAGAATGAAAAGAATTGAAGACAATCTCAGAGACCTCTAGGACACCATTAAACACACAAACATTCGAATTATACTGGTCCCAGAAGAAAAAGAGGAAAAGAAATCGACTGAGAAAATATTTCAACAGATTATAATTGAAAACTTCCATAATATGGGAAAGGAAAGAGTTAATCAAGTCCAGGAAGCACAGAGACCCATACAGGATAAATCCAAGAAGAAATACACCAAAAGAGATATTAATCAAAGGATCAAAAATTAAATAAAGAATATTAAAAGCAGCAAGGGAAAAACAACAAGTAACACATAAGGGAATCCCCATAAGGTTAACAGCTTATCTTTCAGCAGGAACTGTGCAAGCCAGAAGGGAGTGGCAGGACATATTTAAAGTGATGAAGGAGAAAAACCTACAACCAAGATTACTCTACCCAGCAAGAATCTCATTCAGATTTCATGGAGAAATTAAAATCTTTACAAACAAGCAAAAGCTAAGAGAATTCAGCACTACCAGACCAGCTTTACAACAAATGCTAAAGGAACTTCTCTAGGCAGGAAACACAACAGAAGGAAAACACCTACAATAATAAACCCAAAACAATTAAGAAAATGGGAATAGGAATGTACATACCGAGAATTACCTTAAATGTAAATGGACTAAATGCTCCAACCAAATACACAGATTGGCTGAATGGATACAAAAACAAGACCCGTTTATATGCTGTCTACAAAAGACCCACTTCAGACCAAGGGACACACAGACTGAAAGTGAGGGGATGGAAAAAGATATTCCATGCAAATGGAAACCAAAAGAAAGCTGGAGTAGCAATCCTCATATCAGACACAATAGACTTTAAAACAAAGACTATTACAAGAGACAAAGAAGGACACTACATAATGATCAAGGAATCAATCAAAGAAGAAGACATAACAATTGTACATATTTATGCACCCAACACAGGAGCACCTCAATACATAAGGCAAAGACTAACAGCCATAAAAGGGGAAAATGACAGTAACACAATCAGAGTAGGGGACTTTAACACCCCACTTTCACCAATGGACAGATCATCCAAAATGAAAATAAATAAGGAAACACAAACTTTAAATACCTTAAACAAGATGGATTTAACTGATATTTATAGGACATTCCATCCACAAACAACAGAATACACAGTCTTCTCAAGTGCTCCTGGAACATTCTCCAGGACAGATCACATCTTGGGTCACAAATCAAGCCTTGGTAAACTTAAGAAAACTGAAATCGTATCAAGTATCTTTCCGACCACAACGCTATGACCCTATATATCAATTACAGGAAAAAATCTGTAAGAAATACAAAAACATGGAGGATAAACAACACACTACTTAATCAACAGATCACTGAAGAAATCAAAGAGGAAATCAAAAAATACCTAGACACAAATGACAATGAAACCTGATGACCCAAAACCTATGGGATGCAGCAAAAGCAGTTCTAAGAGGGAAGTTTGCAGCAATAAAATCCTACCTCAAGAAACAAGAGAAATCTCAAATAAACAACCTAACCTTACACGTAAAGCAATTAGAGAAAGAAAACAAAAAAGCCCAAAGTTAGCAGAAGAAAAGAAATCATAAAGATCAGATCAGAAGTAAATAAAAAGAAATGAAAGAAATGATAGCAAAGATCAATACATTTAAAAGCAGCTTCTTTGAGAAGACAAACAAAATTGACAAACCATTAGCCAGACTTATCAAGAAAAAAGTGAGAAGACTCAAATCAATAAAATTAGAAATGAAAAAGGGTAACACCTGACAATGCAGAAATACAAACGATCATGAGAGATGACTACAAGCAACTCTATGCCAATAAAATGGACAACCTGGAAGAAATGGACAAATTCTTAGAAATGCACAACTTTGCGAGACTGAGCCAGGAAGAAATCGAAAACATGAACAGGCCTATCACAAGCACTGAAATTGAAACTGCGATTAAAAATCTTCCAACAAACAACATCAAAGGGCCGGATGGCTTCACAGCGAATTCTATCAAACATTTCGAGAAGAGCTAACACCTATCCTCCTCAAACTCTTCCAAAATATGACAGAGGGAGGAACACTCCCAAACTCATTCTACGAGGCCACCATCACTCTGATACCAAAACCAGACAAAGATGTCACAAAGAAAGAAAACTACAGGCCAATATTACTGATGAAGAATATAGATGCAAAAATTCTCAACAAAATACTAGCAAACAGAATCCAACAGCACATTAAAAGGAACATACACCATGATCCAGTGGGGTTTATCCCAGGAATACAAGGATTCTTCAATATATGCAAATCAATCAATGTGATACACCATATTAACAAACTGAAGGAGAAACACCATACGATCATCTCAATAAACGCAGAGAAAGTTTTCGACAAAGTTCAACACCCATTGATGATAAAAACCCTCCAGAAAGCAGGCATAGAGGGAACTTTCCTCAACATAATAAAGGCCATATATAACAAACCCACAGCCAACATCGTGCTCGATGGTGAAAAACTGAAACCATTTCCATGAAGATCAGGAACAAGACAGCATTGCCACTCGCGCCACTCTTATTCAACATACTTTTCGAAGTTTTAACCAGAGCAATCAGAGAAGAAAAAGGAATTCAAATAGGAAAAGAAGAAGTAAAGCTGTCACGGTTTACAGATGACATGATACTCAACATAGAGAACTTTGAAGATGCTACCAGAAAACTACTAGAGCTAATCAATGAATTCGGTAAAGTAGCAGGATACAAAATTAATGCACATAAATCTCTTGCGTTCCTATACAGTAATGATGAAAAATCTGAAACTGAAGTTAAGAAAACACTCCCATTCACGATTGCAACAAAAAGAATGGAATATCTAGGAATAAACCTACCTAAGGAGACAAAAGACCTGTAGGCAGAAAATTATAAGACACTGATGAAAGAAATTAAAGATGATACAAATAGATGGAGAGATATACCATGTTCTGGGACTGGAAGAATCAACATTGTGAAAATGACTCTACTACCCAAAGTAATCTACAGATTCAGTGCAATCCCTATCAAACTACCACTGGCATTTTTCACAGAACTAGAACAAAAAATTCCGCAATTTGTATGGAAACACAAAAGACCCCGAAGGGCCAAAGTAATCTTGAGAAAGAAAAACGGAGCTGGAGGAATCAGGCTCCCTGACGTTAGACTATACAACAAAGCCACAGTGAACAAGACAGTATGGTACTGGCACAGAAACACAAATATTGATCAATGAAACAAAACAGAAAGTCCAGAGATAAACGCATGCACATATGGTCACCTTATCTTTGATAAAGGAGGCAAGAATATACAGTGGAGAAAAGACAGCCTCTTCAACAATTGGTGCTGGGAAAACTGGACAGCTACATGTACAAAAATGAAATTAGAACACTCCCTAACACCATACACAAAAATAAACTCAAAATGGATTAAAGACCTAAATGTAAGGCCAGACACCATCAAACTCTTAGAGGAAAACATAGGCAGAACACTGTATGACATAAATCACAGCAAAACCCTTTGTGACCCACCTCCTAGAGAAATGGACATAAAAACAAAAACAAGCAAATTGGACCTAATGAAACTTAAAAGCTTTTGCACAGCCAAGGAAACCATAAACAAGATGAAAAGACAGCCCTCAGAATGGGAGAAAATATTTGAAACTTAAGCAACTGACAAAGGATTGATCTCTAAAACATACAAGCAACTCATGCAGCTCAAAATGAAAAAAACAAACAAACCAATCCAAACATGGGCAGAAGACCTAAACAGACATGGCTCCAAAGAACACATATAGCTTGCCAACAGACACATGAAAGAATGCTCAACATCATTAATCATTAGAGAAATGCAAGTCGAAACTACAATGCAATATCATCTCACACTGGTCAGAATGTCCATCATCAAAAAATCTACAAACAGTAAATGCTGGAAAGGGTGTGGAGAAAAGGGAACCCTCTTGCACTGTTGGTGGGAATGTAAATTGATATAGCCACTATGGAAAACAAAATGGACGTTCCTTAAAAACCTAAAAATAGAACTATCATACGATAGTTGGGACAGTAGCAATCCCACTACTGGGCACATACCCTGAGAAAACCATAATTCAAAAAGAGTCACGTACCAAAATATTCACTGCAGCTCTATTTACAATAGCCAGGACATGGAAGCAACCTAGGCGTCCATCAACAGATGAATGGATAAAGAAGATGTGGCACATATATACACTGGAATATTACTCAGTCATAAAAAGGAACGGAACTGAGGTATGTGTAGCAAGGTGGATGGACCTAGAGACTGTCATACACAGTGAAGTAAGTCAGAAAGAGAAATACAAATACCGTATGCTAGCACATATATATGGAATCTAAAAAAAAAAAAAAAACAATGGTCATGAAGAACCTAGGGGCAAGACGGGAATAAAAATGCAGACCTACTGGAGAATGGACTTGAGGATACGAGGAGTGGGAAGGGTAAACTCGGACAAAGTGCAAGAGTGGCATGGACATATATACGGTACTAAACGTAAAATAGATAGCTAGTGAGAAGCAGCCGCAAAGCACAGGGAGATCAGCTCAATGCTTTGTGACCACCTAGAGGGGTGGGATAGGGAGGATGCAAGAGGGAGAAGATATGGGAACATATGTATATGTATAACTGATTCACTTTGTTATGAAGCAGAAACTAACACACCATTGTAAAACAATTATAATCCAATTAAGTTGTTTAAGAAAAACAAAAAAAAAAACAGAAAAAAGATAATACACCATAAACAAAAGCAACAATATAAAAAACATACCTAGAAAGAAACCATACAAAAATGTATATAATCTACATGGAGGCAACAATAAGAATTTCCTGATTGACTTAGGAAAAAGAAGTCTCAACCAGAATAGTATGTTATGTGTATTTGTGAGGCACAGATATTGTAAGAATGTCGATTTTCCTTAATTTATTTACAGATGTAGTACCTCATCCATAGCAGGTGATGACAATCAAACACGGGCTACTCTTTCCTGTACCCAAAATCAACCATGGAAACATTACAGAAGGAATAAAGAAAAAACACTAACAAACACAAAAACACAAAACTTAAGTAATCCCTGAGGGACAATAAGTCTCCACTGAACTGGAACCTGAGTGTGGGCAGGTAGGGGGATGCCCTGAATTGGAGACAGGTCTGTAGCCTGCAAGAGAGGCAGATGACAGGATTGATTAGAGAGAAGCCTTTAAACTTGAGCCCTTGATTCTTCCACTGTGCTCTGGGACCATGAATCTCTACTGCTTCACTGAAGGAATCTGAGGCAGCATTTCAGAGCCCACGGGCCAGGAGCGTGGGACACCAAAGATTGGGCTGGATGTGGCAGTATGGTCCACAGGCTGTGAAATAACCATCTGAAACTTTCTTAGTGCATGACAACTGGCCTTTTTAAGTGATCATCTTAATAGACTATCGCACACGGACTAAAAGACAAAAGCAAGTAACACAGTTGCTGTACAGAAGGACAGAAATTCATTTGTGAACTTTTGGGCAACGCCCGTGATGTCAACAAAGAGAGACCACAGTGGGAACTGTCAGGCTAAGGCGCCCCTTCACTAACTCCTCTGGGATTCTGTGGGGCGTGGTTGGGGACAGGGATGGATTCATACCAGAGAAGGAAGGAATCGCAGGCCCTGCCAGCAGTCAATGTGAGGACCTTGAGCGAGACCTGACGGGCTCCAAACCACAGAAGAGAGTCTCACCTCCTTTCCCCTCAGCTCATCTTACCTGCAGCAGCCATCTCTGGGAGGCTCCAGGCAGAAGTGTCCAAATGAGATGTGCCCGCACTTCACACCAGCCGTCTCAGGGAGTTGATGTCTTTGATGTGAGGCCTTGGCCTCAGGTCAGAAGACGGGACGTAGCCCAGCACCTACAGGGAGTCAAGAGAAGACACAGAGAGAGGATTGAGAGCAGCATCCACCACAGAAGAAGGGGCCCCAAAGAGCCCTCACTGTCAGTCTCGGGGGACCCAGGCATGGCTGTGAGGCTCAGGGCCCCAGAAACTTCCGGCTGGGGGCGCCGACAGAAATGAGAGTCAAGCTGTGACGCCTGCTGACTCCGCTCAGCAGAGGGAAAAGTCCCAGGACCCGCCAAGAGTCAATGAAAGGCCCTCGTGCCAGGCCTACGGGAAGCTCCCCCGGAACCACCCCCCCACCCCGCCCTGTCCCACCCCGGCCCCGCCCTGGCCCGCCCTGGCCCCGCCCCTGCTGTCCTCCTGGACCCCAGATGCGCATGACCGGATGTCAGGTCCTCCTAACCGCACGGTGGGGGCGCGCCATTTTTGAGAGCTGCCGTCCACCGAGGGTGAGCCACAGGAGGAGAGCCACGCGAGGAGCGCCACGTCTCGTCAGGTGTCAAGGTGTGAGGTGACCCCAGTTAGAAGTGCGGGGACACGCCGACACCCCCAATCCCCATTCCCTCCGAAAAGAGGCGGCCACACAGGCCCCGCCCACCCCGTCCCTGCTCGCGGCCCAAGAGGCTCGGGCCTGGCTCTTAGGCCCAAAGTCCATCCGCTTCCCCCGTGGGGTCTCGGGCAAGGAAGGCCTCGCTGTGAGGCTGGTGGACCCTGGCTCAGCTCAGTAGAGGAAGCGCCCCAGGCCCTGTGGAGTGAAGGACGGGAGCCTCGCGGGGACCGAGGGGCTCCACACCCCAGAACGGTGGCCACGCGGACCCCGCCCCTGACGTCGGCCTGGGAGCCTCCGGGCAGGTCTAAAGACTGGGGCTCCCTCAGTGCGAACGCGGACGGACAGACGGACAGACGCGGGAGACACAGGGAGGACGGGGCCTTGTCCTGAGGGGCTGGCCGCAGGTCAGCAGAGGGAGGATTTCCAGGGCACGGGGGGGAGGAGTCAGGGCGAGAACCGTCCTCCTCGTTGCAAGGGCACCTCAGAAGCCCTCCCCTGTTGTCAGCCGCTTCCTTCTGGCCACACACGGAGGAGGGAGGGCTGCTGTCTGAGAGGGGAGGTGCAGGCCAGCAGAAGGCGCATCCCTAAGCACTCCCAAGAGTCAGCCCAAGCCCCTGAGTGAGGGCCAGTGGGGCCGCCAGCCACAGGGCCTCGACCTGTCTGCCGCACGCTGCAGGCTTGGTAAAACTCTGCCACATGCGGCCGCGTGGTCACCCTCACTGCCTCCGAATGAGACGAGACTCAAGGAGGTGCCGGCCCTGATGCGAGCAGATGGCCCTCGGGGCGAGAGGAGCTCCAGGCTGCACCGGCCGTCCAGGGAGGACCCCGAGTGAGGACTAAGGGAGTCACCCACCCCGAAGAGAAGGGACAAGAGAGAATATGGCCCGTCCCCTCCTGTCAACCCTCGGACTGCCAAGAAAGGACTGTCAGGCTGAGACTGCCCGTAATTTCCTCTGCCAGGTCCGAGGGAGGTTAGAGCTTTGTTCTGAAGGGGCAGCCACCAGGCAGCAGAAGGGAGGGTCCCAGGACCCTTCGGTGGTGGGCTGAACGCTCCCTCCTTTCCTCCTCCTGGGTGTCATGGAAGATGGTGGTGTCAACTTCAGAGCAGCAGAGGGAATGGGGGGTAGGGGGTTGGGGGAGTCTTGCCAACAACTATCATCCCGACTCTGAATGGGAACCGCGGGGACCTACCTCCCCTGCCAGCCCCCACTGTCACCCCCGTACCGCCCAGGCAGGGCTGGCTGGCTGTGCCCCACGGCTCACTCTACCGTCCTCCACAGGGGTCTCAGGGGACAGGCTGAGCAGGAGAACAGGAGCCCTGTGGGTCCTCGAGCAGTGCCCTCAAGGACCCTGCAGAGGCGGCCTTGGTTAAAACCAGAGAGGAATCTCCCCACTGAAGGTGCTCACAGCATCTCCTTTTCCCTCCCCCAGGTGCCCTCGTTGCCTGCCTTCCTGCGCACACTCCCGCCTGCTGGCCCTGACCTGTGTCATCATGCCTCGACGCCGGAGGAACAAGCGCCATGCCCGGAGGAACAAGCGCCATGCCCGCAAGAAACGCCGCCAGGCCCAGGGGGAGACTCAGAGTCTCAAGGGTGCCCAGGCCACTGCGGAGGCAGCGGCGGCGGCGGCGGCAGAAGAGATAGAAGAGTCGCCGTCTTCCCCCGCTTCTGTTTCTCGGGATACTTCCCCGAGCTCCCCTGCAGCAGGCACTCGCCAGGAGCCTCAGGGAGCCCCAGCCACTACCTCTCGTGATGCAGGGGTTTCATGCCCAGGATCTGAAGAGGGTGCCCAGAGCCAAGATGAGAAAAGTGCAGGTACCTCCCAGGCAGCACCTTCCACCCGCAGGAGTTGCAGAGATCCTCTGAGCAGGAAGTCCACAATGTTCGTGGAGTTCCTGCTGGAGAAGTACATAACGAAGGAGCCCATCCTGCAGGCAGCACTGCTGAAGACTCTCAACAAGAAGTACAAGAAGCACTTCCCTCAGATCCTCAGCAGAGCCTCTGGTATCATGGAGGCGGTCTTTGGCCTCGAGCTGAAGGAAGTCGACCCCAGCAGTCACTCCTACGCCCTCGTCAGCAAGATGGCCCTCCCCAGCGACAGAAGTCCGAGTGATGAGTTCAGGATGCCCACGTCCGGTCTCCTGATGACTGTCCTGGGCGCGATCTTCACGAAGGGCAACCGTGCCACCGAAGAGGAGCTCTGGAAATTCCTCAATGCGTTGGGTTACCACGCTGGGAGGAGGCACCTGATCTTCGGGGATCCCGGGAGGCTCATCAGCGAAGATTTCGTGCAGCAGAAGTACCTGACGTACCGCCAGGTGCCCGACAGCGATCCTCCGTGCTATGAGTTCCTGTGGGGCCCGAGAGCCCACGCTGAAACCAGCAAGATGAAAGTGCTGGAGTTTTTGGCCAAGATCATCGGTACCGCCCCCAGTGCCTTACCAGATCTCTATGAGGAGGCTCTGAAAGATGAGGAAGAGAGAGCAGCGGTGAGAGCCGCGGCCAGGGCTGCAGCTGTTGCTGAGGGCAGAGCCCCTTTCTAGGGCCCAGGCCCGCAGCTCCTCCCACATGTAGGGAGGGAGGCCGCGGGCAGTTTGCTCACTTTGTTTTGGAAGAGAGCAGTCAGGCTGCTAAATAGTGCACAGTAGTAGGGGTGGAGGGAACAAAGCATAGATCTTATTTATCTTCCTGTTTTAAACTAGTTAACTTCTATATATTATTGATTGATTGATTTAGGTTTTTTCCAATGTTTTTTTCTTGTAATAGAGAGCGTGTTTTCTTAAGAATAGGAATTTGTGAATGACCATTGCTTGCATACTTATTGCTGTTTAAAGAGTTCTAAAGTTACAGTTTTTGGTGTATGTAAAAGGAATTCACGAACCATCTATATTTTCTGTATGATCCAGAAGTAGAAAATATGGCACTGCAATAGACATTGTCATGGAAATGTGAAAGGCGACCACAGAAAGTATTTAGGAACAAAAAATGGAGAAAACAGAGAGTAAAAGCCATTTAACTCGTGGTTTGCCTTATTTTGTTTAAACTTTCTTTTGGTAGAAATAAAAGATACTTTGATTTAGCTCATTTGTGAGTATTTGCTTCTTTTGCCCTAGTGGACTGCATATTCTCTGCTACCTACTGGATTAAAAATAAACTCTGATGGGAGGGTGGTATTTTGGGGGTTCATAATAATCATATCATAACTGCCATCCATCAAAAACCCAGTATTTCTTAATGAGTATGCCACTGCTTTACATGTAGTACATAACATTCCAACATTCACGCAGGATAGGATTTAGCAGACTCCCTTTACAGGTGAATAACTTGCAAATTTCTCAAGTTCACAAGACTGATTAAGTGACCTTGCTGGGTCTAGTCCCCTGGTCTGGAATAGTCTAGAGCCTACACTCTTCCACTCCTCCCAGCCTAAGCCAGACCTTACGTCTTTTAATTCATTTTTCTTCTCACCACTCCAAACTGTATCTCATGGGATAAAAGGGGCCCTGTTCCCAAAGCACTATTTTGGAATACTGACACAGTAACACTGAATAACTGAATGGTATGAATAAAATAATATTTTTCGGTGACAATGGGGTCTTCTACATATGCAATGTCAGATACCCCGAAAAAGTCAGCATCTCCTCATTTACTCTTCAAGTTTCTCAGGGACATAAAAGCCTTGGTTTAAGAGCTGTGTCCTCAGGTCAGTGGAGGGAGGAGTCCCAGCCTCTGATAGTTACTCAAGGTGAGGACCTTAGAACAGAAGGGGGCCCCACAAAGCCTACCCTGCTTTCTCCCTTGTGTGGCCATGCGCAGAGCTGTCTGTCTGAAGGTACCCCTTCTTTTCCTCCGGGGCAAGGGTGGAGAGGTTCTCAGGGAGGTGAGTTCCTTGGTCTTGTGGCAGCACCTCCAATTCTGCCCAAGTAGGAGATCCTAACAGGCCTTAATTTGCTTCAGGGTGAGGACACTGGGTGCCGATGAGTGGACTCCCCATAACAAAGGGGACCACACAGAGGCCCCCGGCAGGGGTAGCCAGGGAATAGGTCTCTTATCTCCCCTTCTGGTGTCTCAGGAAGGTGAAAGCCTTGGCCTGAGGCTGGCAGACAGACAGTAGGGAGGGTGGAGTCCCATATGCTACCTGAAGTCAAGGTAAGAAACCTGAGTTAGGACTGAGGGGCCACTGACTCCAGATGAGTGGGGCCTTGTAAAGTCCTGCTCCTCAGAAGACCCCGACAGCTTTGGACAGATCTGGTTCATCCTGACTTCCGATTCAGAATTCCCAAGAAGGTAATGCCTTTGTTCTGAGGAGCACAGCTTCAGGGGAGTGGAGGGTGGAGTCCTGGGTCTGGTCAGGCATCACGATGAGGACCCTGAATGAGGAGCAAGAGGACCACTCACTCCGGAACAGAGGAGAATGCAGAGTCCCGCCCCTGGGGTCAGCCCCAGGAGGCCCAGGACAAAGCTTTCTGGCTGACCTGCCCCCTCTTTCCACTGGGGGTGGTCTCGGGGAGGCGAGGGCCTTGGTCTGTGGGGAACAGCCTCACTCAGTAGCGACTGGAAATCTAGTGACTCTAAATGAGGATAAAGGGACTCCACCTAGAGCAGAGCCCTGCCACTGGACACCTCCCCTTGGCAAATCCAGGAATGTTGGCATGATGCGCCCCACGCCTTTCCTTTTAGAGCGTCTCAGGTAGATGAGGCACTTGGTCCCAGGGGCCAGCCTCAGGGGAGCACAGGGAGGAATTCCAGGTCATGCCAAGGAGTCGAGCAGAGGACCGTGAGGACTGAGGGAACCACCCAAGTCATAAAAGTGGGGACGCCACAGAATCCCGCCCTTACTGTCGGCCATGAGTGACCACAGGCAGTCATGCCCACGTGAGGCAACCCTCACATCCTCCTACGTGGTCTCGGGAAATTAAAGGCTGTAGTATGAGAGCACAGGCCTCTCTAGGTCACGGGAAGAGCCAGCCTAAGGACTCTGAGTGAGGACCAAGGGGAACGCACAACCGGAAAAGAGAGAGGAACACACGCATAGCCCCACCACCCTTTCGGCCCGGGGAAGCCCCAGGCAGGGGTAGTTCGATGTGTCACCCACTTGCCTCCGGCTCTGGAGGACTCAGGTCGGTAGAGGGAAGAGTCCTAGATCCTGACAGAGTGAGGACTATTGAGGTCACAAACCCCAGAAGAGCAGAGCCCGGGGAATCTTGCCCTCTGTGTTAGTCCTCAGAAGCCCCTCAGAAATAGCTGTGGCTGCACGTGGCCTACTCTGACTTCTACTTCTGGGGACTCAGGGTGGTGAGGACTTTGCTCCGAGGCTGGCTGACTCAGCACAGGGGACATTTCCAGGTTGTGCTAGGAGTTGGGGTGAGGACCTAAGGCTGGAGCGGAGCATGAAAACCATAACGATGGGGGCAGCACATCATCTCTCCCCTGCTGTCAGTCCTGGGAGACGCCTGGAGAGATGTCAGGCCGAGCAGAGGCAACCCTTAACTCCTCCCAGGGTGACAGAGAAGTGGGGACAGTAATAGGTGAAGAGGGGGAGAAATTATAGGTCTTCCCAGGAGTCAAACTGAGGAAGGGCCTGAGCGAGGACCGGCACGGCCAAGCATAATAAGGCCTGGACCTGCCGGCCCCAGCTTCCTGCCTTCAGAGACCACAGGTAGACGTGGGACATCAGGCTACCCTCACTTTCTTCTGTTGGCTCTCAGAGAGCGGTGGGCCTTTCTATGAGCACATGTCCTCAGGTAAAGAGACAGGAGCCGCAGGCCTTCCCAGGAGTCAAACTGAGAACCCTGAGTGACGACTAGGGGGAACATGCCCCACCCGCTGAGCTGTGGGGACGACAAAGAGTCTAGCCTTGCCCCTGCTTTCAGCACTTGAAGGCTCAGGACAGGGCAGTCGGGCCGAGGCTCCTTTACATCAGGTCTAAGGGAGGTGAGACCCTTAGCCTGAAGGTAAAGCCATCAGAGGGCAGAAGGGTGGGTCCCAGGCCCGACGTGAAGCCAACTGGGAGCACTGAATAGGGACTGAGGACCCAGTGATCCCAGGATAGAAAGGACTCCACAGAGCTGTCAGCACTGTGTTCCCCCTGTCAGGGCGGTGATCTGGGCCACCCCTCACTTCCTCCTCATGGGTCCCCGGGACCACTGAGGTGTCAATGGCAGAGCAACGGAGGGGAGGAAGCCCAGGTCCTGGCTGCCGTCCACCTAAAGATCCCCAAGATGAACTGAGCAGACTCCCCGCCCGAGAACACGGAAGGTCCCACTGGCATCCCCTTCCTCCCCCGCTTCTGTTTCTCGGGGTACTCCCCCGAGCTCCCCTGCTGCTGGCACTCGCCAGGAGCCTCAGGGAGCCCCAGCCACGAGCTCTCGTGATGCAGGGGTTTCATGCCCAGGATCTGAAGAGGGTGCCCAGAGCCAAGATGAGGATAGCGAGTCACACATGAGCGGGCCTGCCCCATCCTGGACGGTTCGCCTTTCCCTCCCCTACCTGGACACTGGTGGTTGCAGCATGCCCAGAGATCCTGCCTCTCGTGGTCAAGGACCACTGCTAGGTTAGGTTTCCAGCCATACCAGGACCAAGCAAGACAAAACCGCCAGCACAGGTTGACGCAGGCGCACCAAGACCTACAAGGTGACTCAAGGTAACCCAGGGTTCATTACGCCTCATTTGTAATAACTTAGCATTGCGGCTTTTGCTTCCCCGCCCCACCCCAGGGGTTCTGCTTGGGTGCTTATGGGTAAGTGCCTGCATACTAGCAGGAAAGTTATATAGCCTAAAGCTGTCAATAGACTCGTCAGTCAAATAACACAGGACACAGGCAGGGACCACCACTCTACAAAACATAGCCCTACCCCATTGCGGGGCTGCTTCTGGTTTCCAGACAGCCCGCTCTCCTGCTTTCTCGGGAGCGTACCTTTGCTCTGCTTAACTGAACTCTTGCTACTTAAAACTGCTCTTCGCCTCTCGACTGAATTCTTCCTCTTTGGGAGGGCAAGAACCCAGGACGTCGCCATTCTGCTGGTGACAGTATGGATCGCATGTTCAT
Organism: Phocoena phocoena; assembly: GCF_963924675.1. Lineage (NCBI taxonomy): Eukaryota > Metazoa > Chordata > Mammalia > Artiodactyla > Phocoenidae > Phocoena > Phocoena phocoena. Next base: position 19,591,584 of record NC_089240.1, read on the forward strand.
TACTTTTACCAGGTACAAGTTAAAGTTTTGAAATTTCATAAAACCAATTTAGAAACCTTCCATTCCTTTTTATGACCTAGAACAAGAAAACACAGCAATGGAAGAGGGATTTCCATGGAACTGTGAATAGACTCGGCAGTAAAATCATGTGGATCAAGTAAAGAAAGGAAAAGAAGAAGAGTAAATGGTCGTACATTTTTGGTTTGTTTTATACTTTTAGTGCTTCTTTTTGTAAAACTGAAAGATGTTTTCTTAGATTATTCAAGATTGTGAGAGAAATTAAACAATAGTAAAGCAGACATCCTTATCATTGCCACTCTTATTCCCAACCATTAATTGAGCATCTACTCTTTGGAAGGCTCCGTGGCAGAACTGGGGATGGTAAGAAAAAGAAGACTGAGCCACTGTCCAGAGACCTTCAGAGCCTAGGAGCTGCTGCCATATCAAGAAGATGGTGAGACACACTCTGAGACCTAAATAAATGGCAAGTTAAAACAAGGGGTGAGAAAGAGAGGAGGTTCCAGATGAGAGCAGTCAAGTGTAAATGCTCTGAAGCAAGGAAGTCTGGAGCTTTGGGACACTGCAGTTCCCTTGAGGAGGTGATTTTAAGTTAGGCGGGATGGTGGGCTAAATGAGGCTGAGTGAATTGTGGTGGGGGAGGGTGGGACCCTTAGATGGTGGGCCTCAGAGCTGACAAACTCAAGACTGGAATGGAAGCTGACCCTGAATTTTCACTTTGGGACTGTGGGTACAACAGAGAGAATCTCCACCCGGGGCAGGAATAAAATGGCTTCCGTGTTCCCGTCCCAGTGCAGGTGAGCACAGTGCACAAACTAGGTGTTTTAGTCCCATCGCCTCCAGGGAGTTTCTGAGAAACAAGGATGATACTTCCTTGAAGTGAGAGGTCAAGAAGCCACTGTGATAGCACTCTTTGCACTGGGGTCAAAGGGCCAGAGGCCACTCCATTAAAGGGATGTTCTACTACTTACCTTAAGTGTAATCTGGGGAACTCCAAATGAAGGCTACAATTTTTGGTGGTGGTGAAATTATAATGAAAATAGGGGTGGTTTGGATGAAAAGGCACCTGGGAGGGAAGCTGTTGGTCCTTGACGCAAATTCTAGAACCTCTGAGTAGCATCCAGCTGGGAGAGATCCCTCTACACTCAAATGACATATTTACAAATGGGGAAATTTTACATAGTTTCACTGTCTAAGCAGTTTTGTTCGTTCCAAAGGTGCTGCTTATCGTACTTTCTGACATCTCGTGAGATTAAAGAAAAAAATCCCAAAGAGTTGGTATCATGGTCTGGGGTCATAGTCATCGTAGTAATAGATGCCATTCTTGAAAGACCATTGTTGCAAGTGCTTTACAAACATCACGTATATTACAACAGCTCTACAAGATAGGGCTTATCAGACTCACTTTGCAGATGACGAAGTTGCAATTTTCTCAAGTTCACAAGACTTGTGACGGAGGTGGGAATAGACCCTTGGTCTGAATTTGTCTAGAGGCCAACACTGTTCCACTCTTCCCGGCCTGAGGCAGACCTAGTATCCTTTAATTCACTTGTCTCCTCACTACTTCAAACTGTATTTCAGGCAATTTAAACAATAAAAAGCAAGCAAGCAAACAAAAAACCCTGTAGCCAAAGGACTATAAACGGTCCTGATGAAGGAAGGCTAATACAAGAATAAACCGTAATTTGGGGATTGTCTGTGGGCTTCATTTATCTAGAGTCCTCCTGCCCCTCGCGCCAGGGTTCCCTGAAAGCTCACTGCCCTGGTCCCAGCACGTGTGTTCAGCCCCAGCACTTTCCCACGTTAGAGCTCCTTTCTCCTGAGACTTCCCCAGTGTGCCCTCAAGTCCAACTCTGGAATCTGTTAATGGTGTGTTGAGACTGGCCTCTGAATAAATACACCAATGAGTGAGCTTACCTAGGAGGTCAATATCCAAAGCCTCCCTCGTAAGTTGGAGATGAGGACCTGAATAGACATTTCTACAAAGAGGGTATACCAGTGGCCAAACAGTACATGAAAAGTTGCTCAATATCATTAGTCACTAGGGAAATGTATACAAAAGACACAGTGGGATACCATTTCACTAGGTTGGTTATAAAAATGGAAGATAACAAGTGTTTGCGAGGATATGAAGAAACCGGATCCCTCATACATTGCTGGTAAGAATGTTAAATGGTTCAGCCTCTTTGGAAAAGTTTGGTAGTTCCTCAAATTTAAACAAAGGATTACCGTATGACCCAGCAATTCCATTCCTAGGTATATAACCAAAATAACTTAACAACTGTATTCAAACAAATCTTTGTACCCAACTATTCAAAGAAGCATTATTCATAAAAGCCAAAAAATGCAAACCCAAAATTCCCATCACTGAATGAGCGGACAAACAAAATGTGGTATATTCTTACAATGGAGTAGTATTCAGTCATAAAAAGGAATGAAGTACGGATAACTGAGAGACCACGGATGAACCTTGGAGACATTATGATAAATGATAAATGAAAGGAGCCAGAAACAAAAGGTCACATATTATATGACACCATTTATATCAATTGTCCTGGATAAGCAAATTCATAGAGACAGAAATCAGACTGATGGTTGCCCGGGGCTAGGGAGAGGTATGAATGAGAAGTAACTGAAGGGTAAGAGGTTTTGTAAGCAGAGATAAGGCATTGGGAAGATGGCGGAGGAGTAAGACGCGGAGATCACCTTCCTCCCCACAGATACACCAGAAATACATCTACACGTGGAACAACTCCTCCAGAACACCTACTGAACGCTGGCAGAAGACCTCAGACCTCCCAAAAGGCAAGAAACTCCCCACGTATCTGGGCAGGGCAAAAGAAAAAAGAATAAAGAGAGACAAAAGGATAGGGACGGGACCTGCACCAGTGGGAGGGAGCTGTGAAGCAGGCAAGGTTTCCACACACTAGAAGCCCCTTCGCGGGCAGAGACTGCGGGTGGCAGAGGGGGAAGCTTCGGAGCCGCAGTGGAGAGCCCAGCAACAGGGGTGCGGAGGGCAAAGCGGACAGATTCCTGCACAGAGGATCGGTGCTGACCGGCACTCACCAGCCCGAGAAGTTCGTCTGCTCACCCGCCAGGGCGGGCGGGGCTGGGAGCTGAGGCTCGGGCTTCTGTCAGAGCGCAGGGAGAGGACTGGGGTTGGCTGTGTGAACACAGCCTGCAAGGGGTTAGTGCGCCACAGCTAGCCGGGACGGAGTCCGGGGAAAAGTCTGGACCTGCCAAAGAGGCAAGAGACTTTTTCTTCCCTCTTTGTTTCCTGGTGCGCAAGGAGAGGGGATTAAGAGCGCTGCTTAAAGGAGCTACAGAGACGGGCGGGAGCCGCGGCTAAAGCGCAGACCCCAGAGACGGGCATGAGACGCTAAGGCTGCTGCTGCCGCCACCAAGAAGCCTGTGTGCGAGCACAGGTCCTATCCACACCCCCCTTCTGGGGAGCCTGTGCAGCCCGCCACTGCCAGGGTCCCGAGATCCATGGACAACTTCCCCGGGAGAATGCATGGCACGCCACACGCTGGTGCAACATCACGCCGGCCTGTACCGCCGCAGGCCCGCCCCGCACTCCATGCCTCTCCCTCCCCACCCCAGCGGCCTGAGTGAGCCAGAGCCCCCGAAGCAGCTGCTCCTTTAACCCCGTCCTCTCTGAGCGAAGAACAGACGCCCTCTGGCAACCTACATGCAGTGGCGGGACCAAATCCAAAGCTGAACCCCGGGAGCTGTGAGAACAAAGAAGAGAAAGGGAGATCTCTCCCAGCAGCCTCAGGAGCAGCAGATTAAATCTCCACAATCAACTTGATGTACCCTGCATCTGTGGAATACATGAATAGACAACGAATCATCCCAAATTGAGGAGGTGGACTTTGAGAGCAAGATTTATGATTTTTTTCCCCTTTTCCTCTTTTTGTGAGTGTGTTATGTGTATGCTTCTGTGTGCGATTTTGTCTGCATAGCTTTGCTCCCACCATTTGTCTGAGGGTGCTATCCGTTTTGTTTTGTTTTTTGTTGTTTAAAATTTTTTTTCTTAATTTTTAATAACTTTATTATATTTTACTTTATCCACCAGAGACCTCCCAGCTCTATGTAATATCAAACAGTGAAAATCTCCCAGAGATCTCCATCTCAACACCAAGACCCAGCTTAAGTCAATGACCAGCAAGCTACAGTGCTAGACACCCTATGCCAAACAACTAGCAAGAAAGGAACACAACCCCACCCATGAGCAGGGAGGCTGCCTAAAATCATAATAAGTCCACACACACCCCACATCACACCACCAGACGTGGACCTGCCCACCAGGAAGACAAGATCCAGCCTCATCCACCAGAACACAGGCACTAGTCCCCTCCACCAGGAAGCCTACACAACCCACTGAACCAACCTTAGCCACTGGGGACACACACCAAAAAACAATGGGAACTAGGAACCTGCAGCCTGCAAAAAGGAGACCGCAAACACAGTAAGATAAGCAAAATGAGAAGACAGAAAAACACACAGCAGAAGAAGGAGCAAGATAAAAACCCACCAGACCTAACAAATGAAGAGGAAATAGGCAGTCTACCTGAAAACGAATTCAGAATGACAGTAAAGATGATCCAAAATGTTGGAAATAGAATAGACAAAATGCAAGAAACATTTAACAAGGATCTAGAAGAACTAAAGATAAAACAAACAACGATGAACAACACAATAAATGAAATTTAAAATACTCTAGATGGGATCAATAGCAGAATAACTGAGGCAGAAGAATGGATAAGTGACCTGGAAGATAAAATAGCGGAAATAACGACTGCAGAGCAGAATAAAAAGAATGAGAAGAACTGAGGACAGTCTCAGAGACCTCTGGGACAACATTAAACACAACAACATTCGAATTATAGGGGTTCCAGAAGAAGAGGAGAAAAAGAAAGGGACTGAGAAAATATTTGAAGAGATTATAGTTGAAAACTTCCCTAATATGGGAAAGGAAATACTTAATCAAGTCCAGGAAGCACAGAGAGTCCCATACAGGATAAATCCAAAGAGAAATACGCCAAGACACATATTAATCAAACTGTCAAAAATTAAATACTAAGAAAACATATTAAAAGCAGCAAGGGAAAAGCGACAAATAACACACAAGGGAATCCCCATAAGGTTAACAGCTGATCTTTCAGCAGAAACTCTGCAAGCCAGAAGGGAGTGGCAGGACATATTTAAAGTGATGAAGGAGGAAAACCTGCAACCAAGATTACTCTACCCAGCAAGGATCTCATTCAGATTTGATGGAAAAATTAAAAGCTTTACAGACGAGCAAAAGCTGAGAGAGTTCAGCACCACCAAACCAGCTTTACAACTAATGCTAAAGGAACTTCTCTAGGCAAGAAACGCAAGACAAGAAAAAGACCTACAATAACAAACCCAAAACAATTAAGAAAATGGGAATAGGAACATACATATCGATAATTACCTGAAAGAGTAAGAATATTTTTCTCTACACTTCTATTCTCAAGGCTGTTGACACCAAATGTATGGGTTTTTTATTTTGTTTTGCTCACACAAACCAATTCTCTACCACCAGCTGAGTATCCTACAATTCAATTCAATTCTGACAATACCTACCTGCAGTTAGCATCAGATCCCACAAGGTAAGGGCTCATTCCCACAGGATTGCCCCACACTTAATCCAAACCCAGGTCTCCCATAATTCTGACTGAGTGACTGACTGGGGGGCTCCCACAACCCCCTCCCTGGGTTTGGTAATTTTCTAAAATGGCTCAAAGAACTCAAGGTAACAGTGTACTTACTAGATTACTGGATTATTATAAAAGGATGTGACTCCCTAACAGCCAAATGGAAGAGATACTTAGAAGTGAGGTGTGGGGAAGGGGTGTGGAGCCCTCATGCCCTCTCCAGCTGCATCACCCTCATAGCACCTACGTGCGTTCGGCAAACTGGAAGTTCTCCAGACCATTTTGGTTAGGATTTGTATGCAGGCTTCATTACACAGGCATAACTAATTAAATCATTGGCCACTGGTAATTAAGTCAATCTCCAGCCCTTCTTCCCTCAGAGGTCACAGGGTAGGACTGAAAGTTCCTAGCTCCTGATCACATGGTGGGTCCCCCAGGCAGCCCCCCACCCTTAGGGGCTTTCCAAAAGTCACCTCATTAACATCAACTCAGGTGTGGTTGAAAGGGGCTTGTTACCAGCAACATGAAACACTCCTTTCACCTTTCTTGCTCTTTTCACTTAGGAAACCCCAACAGTTTTAGCAGCTCTGGGGACAAAGACCAAATATATATCTTAGTATAAATCACAATTTAATTATATGCAGGGGTAAAGAAAGGGCCTTTGATAAAAATTTTCCACCAGTCCATGGTAATAACTTTTTGCAAACTCACATTAGTAGGGAATTTCTCTTCTGTAAAATCTATACGTATTAAGCATACTTAAACGTGGAATGTTACCAGAATTCCCAATAAAATAAAAAACAAGACACGGATATATGGTACCATCTCTACTATTTGACAAGAATTTTCCTGCTCTGCCCCGTGAACATCTTGGAAGTCATCACTCCCATCCTCACAATGACAAAAAGCTGAACAAACTGGAAATCAACAACTCTTCTTAGATCCAGAGAATTGAAGTTACAGGGAAAACCAATGCTTCAAAACTGAAGAAGCAGGCAAATACACGGAATCACAACTCACTGGGAGCAGAAAGTCCTGGATCCGGGAAGGAGTAGAAAAATATGCATTGTACTTGATGCAACACTGGAAGCTATGTGTGACAAGCTTCAGAGCCCAAAACTCCTAGGAGCCTAGTCTTAGGGGAGCCCGCACACTTCTGTGAGTTTTACATTCTGGGGTCCTAACAGGTTCTCACGGTGAAGATCCAAGAAAAATGTCCTCATGCTTCTGGCATGAGGGGGACATAAACCCTTTTGATATACACCTAGGAAAAAGTAACCATTTTGAAACACAGGCCCACATGTTTCTGTTCTGTGTACTTTCCTACACCAACTACCTTGGATGAAAGGAAGATCCTAACTCCAGCCCCCTCCAGACCTCCTATTTCACGTAACAGGGGGGATGAAAGCTGAGAAGCATTTGTGAAGGCAATAGCCCAGGGGGCACAGAGCCACTAAAACATGGACAGCTAATCACAGGATTATAGAACACTTCCCAGACAACTTATCACGCATCAACAAGGTTCCAATATAATACCAGAGGATTACTGCTGAAAACTGCAAGGCTTAGACTACTTATGAAGGTGTTCCTAGGGAAAACCAAAGACAACAAGAACACTCAAGGAAATTGAAATCTCAGGCGCCTAGAGTAAGAGCAAACAGTAAACACGACATAACTCTTATGCAGATAAACACAATCTCTCATGCTAAAGGTCCTTTAAATCGGTTCCCATTATCCAATACATTAAGTCCAGCCTTCATCGAAAAATTATAAGATATGCTAAAAGGCAGAAAAGCACAGTCTGATTAAACAATGCAAGTAAATTAACCACACTCAGATATAGGAGATAATCTGGAATATCAGACTAGAATTTTAGAATACTTATGATTCATGCGCTAGGTCTCTAATGGAAAAAGTGAACAACATGCAATAATAGTAGGTAATGCACATAGAGAGACGGAAACTGTAGGAAAGCATCAAAAGGAAATGTGAGAAATCAAAAACATTGTAACTGACATGAAGAATACCACTGACAGACTCACCAGTAGACTGCACATGGCCAAGGAAAGACTCAGTGAAATTAAAGATATACATTGGTAGAAAACCCTCAAACTAAAAAGCAAGGAGAAAACACAATAATTTTTTTAAAAAGTGAAGAGTAACCAAGGATTGTGGAACAATTACAAAAGATGTAACATATGCATAGTGGGAATAATCTGAGAAGAAAGAGAGAAAGCAGCAGAATTTTCAAAGTAATAATGACTGAAAATTTCCCCAAATTAATGACAGACACTAAACCACAGATCTAGGAAGCTCGGAGAACACCAAGCAGGATAAATAGAAAAAAATAATCTACACCTAGGCATATCATACTCAAACTGCAGGAAACCAAACAAAAAGAGAATTCTTGAGACGAGCTAGAGAAAAAAAGAACTTACTATAGAGGAACAAGGGTAACAATTACCAACATTTCTCTTCACAAACGATGCTATCAAGAACAGGCTACGGTTAAATTTTTAAAGCATTGAAATGAAAAAACCCAACAACAACAACAAAAACACTACCACCAACGTAGAATTCTGTAGCCAGGGGGCGAAAATCCTTCAGCAGTAATGAGAAATAAAGACTTTCTCTGACAGACAAAAAACTGATGGAAATTTGTCACACAGATCCACTTTGCAAGGAATGTTAAAAGAAGTTCTTCTGGGAAAAGGAAAATGATATAGGTCAGAAGCTTTGGCCTACATAAAGGAAGGGAGTAACACAAGGATTAAATGAAGATAAAATAAAGCCTTTTATTTGTATTATTTTCAACTCATCAAAAACGATAACTATTTCTTCAAAATAATAATATGACAGCAATGCATCCAGTGATTATACATTATGGATAAGAGAAATAAATGGCAGAAATGGTATACTTGCACTGTTACGAGATACTTGCACTAACCGTGAAGCAGGATGGGGTTATTTGAAAGAGGATTGGAATACATTGGAAATGTATAACGCAAACGCTACAGAAACCACTGGAAATTTTTTAAAAGTATAACTGACATGCGAAAGAGGAGAGAAAATGGAATAACATTAAATCTTGAATTAAAACTAGAGAAGGCAGAAAAAGATCAGGGGATTAAAAAGGAAACAAAGAGTAAGCTCAAGGAGTAGAAAACAGTTACAAATATGGTCAATGTTAATCCAACTGTATCAATAATCACTTTTAATGTGAATGGTCTAAATATACCAATTAAAAGGTAGAGATTGATAAAAAGAATGAAAACAAAGGAGACCTAACCCTATGCTGTTTATAAGAAACCCACTTTAAATATAAAGACATGAAATGATTAAAAGTAGAGAGATGGATACAATAGCTGGTCATGGAAGCAACCTAAGCACCCATTGACAGATGAATGGATAAACCAGATGTGGTACATATATACAATGGAGTATTACTCAGCCATAAAAAGGAACGAAACTGGGTCATTTGTAGAGACGTGGATGGACCTAGAGCCTATCATGCAGAGTGAAGTAAGTCAGAAAAACAAAAACAAATATCGTATATTAATGCATACATGTGGAATCTAGAAAAATGGTACAGATGAAACCAGTCTGCAAGGCAAAAATAGAGACACAGATGTAGAGAACAAATGTACGGACACCAAGGGGAGCAAAGTGGGGGTGGCATGAATGGGGAGATTGGGATAGACATATATACACCAATATGTACAAAAGAGTTACCTAGTAAGAACCTGCTGTATAAAAAAATAAAATTCAAAAAAAAAGTAAAGGGATGAAGAAGACTATCATGCTAGTATGAGTGGGGGAAAAAAAACACCTGCTCTAGCTATATTTATTTCAGACAAAGCAGTATTCAGAACAAGAAAGTCAGGAATAAAGATGGGCATTACTTAATGATCAAGTGGCCAATTCTCAAAGAAATCATGGCAACCCTTAATGTGTATGCACCAAAAAATTCTCTTAAGATACACGAGGCAAACACTGATGAGACAAATCTCCTCTTATAGAGGGAGATGTCAACACATCTCTTTTCATAATTGACAAGTCCACTAGGCAGAAAAGCAGTAAGGTGCAGTTGAACTGAAAAGCAACATCAATTAACTAGATATAAATGACATTCATAGAATATTTAACAGAAGCATAAAGCACATTGTTTTCAAGTCCACATGGAACATACACCAAGACAGATCACGTTCTATGCCATAAAACACACATCATCAAATTTAAAAGAATATAAATGATACAAAGAATGATCTCATTCTGCGATGGAAATAAACTAGAAATTGATAAAAATAGCAAGAAAATCAAGGGTATTTGGAGATTAAACAATATACTTCTAAATAACACACGGGCCAAAGAGAAAATCTGATCAGAAATTTTAAAATATGTTTAACTAAATGAAAAGAAAATTACAACTTATCAAAAGTTGTGCAATATAGCAAAACCAGTACTTAAAGGGACACGTATAGCATTGAATGCCTATACTAGAAAAATCTAAAATCAATAATTTAAGCTTCTACCTTAGTAAACTGGTGAAAGGAGAGAAAAAAAGCAGAGGAAAAAGAAATGATAAATCAAAGTAGGTATCAATGACACCGAAGAAAGGGAAAAAAATAGAGAAAAACAACAAAACCAGAAGCTGTCTGAACATATCCAAAAGAGAGAAAAGAAAAAACAAGATAACAGTCTAACCAGGCTACTCAAGGAAAATAAAAAGAGAGAAAACACCAATTAAATCGCTAATAGCAGAAATGAAGGAAGGGCCATCACTACTGATTCCACGGACATTAAAAGGATAATAAATGAATATTATAAACAACTCTAGGCCTACAAAGTTGAGAAGTTAAATCGACAAATTGCTTGAAGATACCATTTCCCCAAACTATACAAGGATAAATAGATAATCAGAATAGGTCTGTATCTATTAAAGAAATTTAATCTATAATTAATAAGCTTCCAATAAAGACAGCACCAGGCCCAGATGATTCCACTGATGAATTCTAACAAAAATTTAAGGAAGACATGAAAACAATTCTCTACAATCTCTTCCAGAAAACAGAAGCAGAGGGGACACTTCCTAATTCATTCTATGAGGCCAGCATCACTCTAATGTCAAAACCAGAAAAAGAAATTAAAAGAAAGGAGAATTGACCACCAATATCTCTCATGAACATAGATGCAAATTCCCCAACAAAGTATAAGCAAAACAAATCTAACAATGTATAAAAGGAATTATATACCACAACTAAGTGGACTTTATTTCAGGTGTGCAACATTTGAAAATCAGTAATGATAACTCATCATATCACTAGGCTAAAGAAAATAATCACATGACCATATCAATAGAAGAAAAAAATTTTGATAAAATCTAATGCCCATTCATCATAAAATTTCCCAGCAAACTAGAAGTAGAGAGGCATTGGCTCAGCTTCATATACTGAATAGAACATCTAAAAATAAAAACAACAACAACAGGTAAAACATCCTACTTCATACTGAGAAGATAGATGCTCTCACACTAAGACCAGGAACAAGGCTAAGATATCCCCTCTCACCATGCCTATTCAACACTGGACTGGAAGTCCTAGCCAATGCAATAAGATAAGAGAAGGAAGCAAAAGATATACAGATTTGAAAGGAAAAAATACAACTGTTTTTGCTCACAGATGACCTAATTGTCTATGTAGGAAATCTCTAATCATCAACCACAAAAAAACTCCTGGTATCAATAAGCAAAGGTTAATATTCAACAGTCAATTGTTTCCCAATAAACAAATGGAATTTGCAATTGAAAAACCTAATGCCATTTACTTTACCACCAAAAAAAGATTATAAATAATTCTTAGAAAAATAAAAGATTCATATGACAAATACAAATGTCACTGAAAAAAATTAAAGAAGATCTAAATAAATAGAGAAACACTCCACGTTCATGGATAGGAGGATGCAAGATTGTTGAGATGTCAGTTACTCCCAACTTGATTTGTATACTCAGTACAATTCTGCTCAAAACTGCAGCAAGTTATTTTGTAGATAGCAACAATCTGAAGTTTATATTAAAAATGAAAAGATCCATAATAACCAACTCAAATCAATACCAAAGAAGATCAAAGTCAGAGAACTGATATTACTGGATTTCAAAACGGACTTTAAAGCTACAATAATCAAGACCACATACTATTAGCAAAAGAAGAGACAAATAGACCAAGGCACAGAATAGAAAACCTAGAAAGAGACCCCTCATACAGTCAACGGATCTTTAACAAAGGAGCAAAGGCAATTCAAGAGAGAAAGGAGTCTTTTAACTCACCCTGCTGGGACAACTAGACATCCACATACAACAAAAAAGAATGTTGATACAGACTTTACGTGTTGCAAAACAATTAACTCAAAATGGATCACAGACCTAAATGGAAAACTCAAAATTAAAAAAATCTAGGGACTCCCCTCGCGGTCCAGTAGTTAAGACTGCACTTCCACTGCAGGGGGCATGGGTTTGATCCCTGGTCAGGGAACTAAGATCCTGCCTGCCATGCAGAGTGGCGAAAAAACCAGAAGGTAATATAGGAGAAAATCTTGGGTTTGGGAACGAGATTTTAGACACAACTCCAAAAGCACAATCCATGAAAGAGAAAAATGATAAGCTGAACTTCATTAAAATTAAAAACTTCTACTCTGTAAAAGGTACTATTAAGAGAATGAAAAGACAAGCCACAGACTGGGAAAAAATAATTTTAAGACACATATCTGCTAATAAACGTGAATCAAAAATATACAATGAACTCTTAAAAAACTCCACAATAAGAAAACATAAAAGTCAATTTAACAGTGGTTAAAAGAGCTGAACAGACGTCTCACCAAAAATATACACAGATGGCAAATAGCATACAAAAAGATGATCAACATCACATGTCTTCAGGGACTCTGGGATTAAAACAACAATGAGATACCTATTAATATGGCTAAAACAAAAACAAACACCTGACAATACCAAATGCTGGCAAGGATGGGGACCAATAGGAACTCTCATTCAGTGCTAAAGGGAATGCAAAGTGATAGAGACACACTGGAAACTGTCTGGAAGTTTCTTTTAAGCTAAACATAATCTTATCACATGATCTAGCAATTAAATGCCTAGGTATTTACTCAAGAGTTGAAAACTTCTGTCCACCCAAAAGCCTTCAAACAAATGTTAATAGTACACTAATTCATAGCTGCCAAAAACTGAAATCAACCAAGATGACCTTCAGCAGATGAATGGGTAAACAAACTGTGGTAGTCCACATGATGGAATGTTACTCAGCCATGAAAAGAAATGACATTTCAAACGACAAACAGATATAGAGAAACTTAAATGTATATTGATTAGCAAAAGGAGCTAGTTTAAAAAGCCTACTTACTGAGTTATTTGTAGTGAGGTGGATGGACTTGGAGTCTGTCATACAGAGTGAAGTAAGTCAGAAAGAGAAAAACAAATACCGTATGCTAACACATATATATATGGAATCTAAGAAAGAAAAAAAAAGGTCATGAAGAACCTAGGGGCAAGACGGGCATAGACTTACTAGAGAATGGACTTGAGGATGTGGGGAGGGAGAAGGGTAAGCTGGGACAAAGTGAGAGAATGGCATGGACATATATACACTACCAAATGTAAAATAGATAGCTAGTGGGAAGCAGCCACATAGCACAGGGAGATCAGCTCGGCGCTTTGTGACCACCTAGAGGGGTGGGATAGGGAGGGTGGGAGGGAGGGAGATGCAGGAGGGAAGAGATATGGGGATATATGTGTATGTATAACTGATTCACTTTGTTATAAAGAAGAAACTAACACACCATTGTAAAGCAATTATACTCCGATAAAGATGTTTAAAAAAATAGATAAAAAATAAAAATAGGGCTTCCCTGGTGGCGCAGTGGTTTATAGTCCGCCTGCCGACGCAGGGGACACAGGGTTGTGCCCCGGTCTGGGAAGATCCCACATGCCACGGAGCGGCTAGGCCTGTGAGCCATGGCCACTGAGCCTGCACATCCGGAGCCTGTGCTCCGCAACAGGAGAGGCCACAACAGTGAGAGGCCCCTGTACCACAAAAAGAAAACTAATAAAAATAAAAAATAAAGTAAAATAAGGAACACAGCCATGTCCTCACCACTAATAGTTCCTTCTAATTAACATATTTTTATACTTTTAAAAAATTTTGGTAATTCTACATAGATTAGATATTCAGCATTTTTTTCTTTTTTCAGTTCAACATACTGCATTTTTCTCTGTTGTTATCAAAGCAACAACATACGTTGCTTTTAATTCTAGGAAACATTCCAGTAAATTTTCTTAACCACATTTCACTTTAAACAATTAGCTTGCCTTTTGTTATGCTAATTATGCCAAGATAAATATCTTTGTGTTTTTTCCAATTCACAGATAATCTCCTTAGCCTAAATTCTAGCAGTGAAATTACTAGCCAAAGTCATACAATCAGTGAATAGCAGGGCCTGGGTAAAGAGATGTGGTAGAGTTCACAAGTGCTTATTGCTAAACTTTCAGGAATTTCCTAAGCCAGTTGTTACAGACATCATTAAAAATTAAATTTTGTAAATGTATTATTAAATAAATTTTAAATAAAACAAATACTCAAAACTCAAAAAAAGATGTTCTATATATATAGACACACACACACACACACACACACACACACACATATACACAATGGAATACTACTCAGCCATGAAAAGGAACAAAACTGAGGTATTTGTAGTTAGGTGGATAGACTATCATAGAGAGTAAAGTCAGAAAGAGACAAACAAATAGCATATGCTAACACATATATATGGAATCTGAAAAAGAAAAAAGAAAATGGTCAGAAGAACCTAGGGGCAAGATGGGAATAAAGACGCAGACCTACTAGAGAATGGACTTGAGGATATGGGGAGGAGGAAGGGTAAGCTGGGACAAAGTGAGAGAGTGGCATGGACATATATACACTACCAAACGTAAAATAGATAGCTAGTGGGAAGCAGCCGCATAGCACAGGGAGATCAGCTCGGTGCTTTGTGACCACCTGGAGAGGTGGGATAGGGAGGGTGGGAGGGAGGGAGACGCAAGAGGCAAGAGATATGGGGATATATGTATAGCTGATTCACTTTGTTATAAAGCAGAAACTAACACACCATTGTAAAGCAATTATACTCCAATAAACATGTTAAAAATAAATAAATAAAGGATTTGGAGTTAATAATCAACTGAGAAAAAGTACTTCATTGCATCTCAGAATATCATTAATACTTTTCTCTAAAACCCATTTTGTTTCCCCATTGCTTGATGTTAGATTTAATAAAGTACTAAACATACAGGAGATACTTAATGTGTCCCTTGAGAACGAGGCCCTAAAAAGGCCTGCATAAGAATTTTATTATTATATTTAGGCAAGCTTGGATGTGCCATCTATATTATTAGGCAAAATTCCTATGGTTCAGAATTGTATAATACCATGATCAAACCTCAATTTCAGGAGCTTACAGTAACAAAAATCTATTTTTCTTGCCTATGGGTTTGTGAGTAGGGTGCATATCTTGACCAGGCTTGGCTGAGCCAATTTAGACTCCAGGTTTCATATCAAGTTCATGTGTGTAACACGTGTCTTCAACATCCTGGGGCCAGAAACTACTTGTGAAATGTTCTTCTCCTGTTCTCTCTCCAGCAAAATTGCAAGAGACCAAACCAACCTATCTGAGCACACTGAAACCTTTTGCTCATCTACCAGCTGATATTCCACTGTCCAAAGCACGACACATGGCCTGACATCAACGCAGTGGGAAATGAACTCTGTTTCCTCTATTGGGAAGTACCACAAAGTAGGCGCATTGATTTATAATTCTATTACAAGAAAGGAGTGATGAGCTGGGAAACTTAATTGTGTCTACAAATGGGAAATTTCTATGTCAAAGCTGCAATAACTACAGTTATTAAGTAACTGTTTCCTTATTAAGTAACTTCGTTTCCAAAAATACTATTTCAAAATTTGTTGTTCGAGTGTTGTAGTGTAAGGGAAGTACCCAGAAGTGAGGTTAGAAAAGTTAAGTGTCAGATTGTGAAAGATCTTGAGTATCATGCCAAAAAATTGAGCCTTCGCCCCAAGGATAATAGGAAGCCACTGAAGCTACCTGTACTTTGTACTCAGAAATCTCAAAACACACCACCTCCTATATCCCGTAACAATACTGCCCCAGGAATACATCCCAACCACGTTTGTTTCATCCTCCTTGCCCATACCTGGACCTGGTGGGTCTTTCAGTACACTGGGAAGATAGTAGTTACACAGCCAATTTTGCTGGTTTATTTTAATTAGAATTAAAATAATAAAATTGAAGAAAAATTATTTTGTTATTCATATTTTAATTTATGTGAATGATTTTCAATGATTTATTTTAATTAGAAGTTGAGTGGTAGAACTGAGGGAAAATGATGTTTTGAACGGTGTCTGCCCTATTTCTACTGAGGTCTTGCCTCAGAGGATTTTTACTTTGTCTTTTTTTTCCCTCCTTTTATCTGTTCCAACTTTGCCTGTCTTTATTCCCTTTCTCATCTCACTACTGCCTGTTATATAAACAGGCCAATGTACATGACTCGGAAGGTCTGCAGGGCCCAACTACCAAGCATCCCACTGTTCCTGTCTACCTGAATGCTACAGCGATACGTGTGATAGAAAATATAAAGAATTGTATACCAAGCACCTATGTCATACTCTATGCCAGTAATACTCCCTCTGTCTTCTCCTGATACCCTGACAAATGTAGTCTCTTTGCTTCCCTAAAGTTGTGATAAGGACATGGGTGAAAATCAACTTGCTGAGTTTAACCCTCATAAAACAGAATGCATTTTGATTGGCAGAGCAAAACTGGGAAGGTCCGACAATGTAAGCATCTATTCATTTTATAGTTGAAAAGATTAGGGAAGCTTTGACCCTCTAACTACAGATATATTTCTTGAGTCCTTATTCAGTCATTCAACATACTAATTAAATGTCTACAATGTTCCAAGCATGGTAGTCCCAGGCTAAGACCTAAAAATTCTATTATGACCCCAGACAGACAGCTCTGTAGCCGTAGGACCAAACTAATTGGTATAGAAGGCGGGGGGGGGGGGGGGGGGGAAGGACTTCGAGACAAAAAGAGCAATGGTCTCTCAAATACTGGCCAAGAGAGCTTAAGGACATCGGTTTAGCTCTCTGATATTCTACTTTCTAGTGTATAAAATGGAGATAATGATATTTAGTCTCCCTTCCTACCAGGGAACACTGCATCAATTGTCATTTATGTGCGAGCACAGAACAAATGCCTTATATCAATATTATTTTGAATTTTGAACAACAGAATGCCATAGAGAGATCACTCTAATTTAAGGACTTTGATGTAATATCCATCACTATTTCTGTGTAACAGAAGACCACAAAATCTCAGTGGAACAGAACATGGCCATTCATCTTTATTCTCATAGGACTAGGGTCAGCTAGATTAGCTCTACTTCAAGCTGCAGGTTCACCAGAATGATTCTGTTCCATGCATCTCTTATTGTTCTGTGGCCAGTGGACTACTAGGATGGCATGCTGTTTTCAGGGCAGTGGCAGAAGCATAATAAAGATAAGGTGAAAACATAAGATGCGTCTTAAGGCTTACACTCAGAACTAGTGCACTGTCATTTACACTCACATTCCATTGGTCAAAGACAATCGTGCGGCCAAACCCAACATCAGTGAGATGGAGAGATGTATGTCCACAGTGGCAGGGAAAAGGGAATAAATATTTTCTGAATCATCTAAATCATTCCAATTTTTCTTTTCTCTAGTTAAGACTTTTCTGAGAACAGGCTTGATTGAGTAGGATGTATGCTTTCAACATTCCATTTTCCTGGTCAAGAACCACAATTTCTCTGCAGCATGTGTTTATTAACTAACCCAGCAGACATTACTAACTCCTTTCTAGCTTGACATCTCCATTAGAGAAGCTGAAAAGCCCAATACTTCCTTCCACAGCTTCCTTTACCCCCAAGTGTAGGCATGAGGCCCAGTTCTGTCCAATAAAGTCTGACATAGACTTTTGGAAAAGCCTTTGATCCCTTTAAAAAGGGACAGGTATGAGATGAGAGCTGGCTGGCATCACCATTTCCATTTTCCCAACATGAATGTAGAAGTGATGCCTGGACCTATAGCAGCCATCTCATGACTATGACGTAGCAAGCATGACAACAGGAAGCCAACATGTTCAGGTCTGGTTCCCTGACAGCATCAATGGGCATGTCATCATGTAAGCAAAGTAAACCTTTATTTGTGAGAGTCACTTTTGTATTACTTTCAAGTGAATTCATCCTACACCAGCTCCCAATTCTCTACTAGATAAAATCCAAACTTCTGCCTGGCTTTTTCTATAGCCTTACTAACTTGGTCCACACCTGCCTACCCACCCTTTGCACACGTGCTCCCTCAACTCAAGCCAGACTGTTCTCCTCATACATCTCACTTCACATTTGCCAATTACAATCCATCCTTCAACACCAATTCCATATTCAACTTCCTCCATGAAGTTCAACTCACAGTGAACTCCTCCCTTTTCTGAAACCCACTATGCACTGATTTTCTAGCAAGAACCCAGCTTAGCTTTTGTGTTCTCAATATTACTTAGGTAACTGTTTCTTAACACATAAGAAGAGTGGGGGACTTCCCTTGTGGCACAGTGGTTTAGACTCCGCACTCCCAAAGCAGGGGGCCCGGGTTAAATCCCTGGTCGGGGAGCTGGATCC
Organism: Phocoena phocoena; assembly: GCF_963924675.1. NCBI lineage: Eukaryota > Metazoa > Chordata > Mammalia > Artiodactyla > Phocoenidae > Phocoena > Phocoena phocoena. Next base: position 19,610,091 of record NC_089240.1, read on the forward strand.
CACATGCATGCCACAACTAAGGAGCCTGCCTGCCGCAGCTGGGGAGCCCACGTGCTGCAACTACAGGAGCCAGCAAGACGCAACCAAGACCCGGTGCAACCAAATTAAATATTAAAAAAAAAGAGGGAGCATTTCTTATGGATGGATGCCCATGGTTTCAAATGGTACAGGTCCTATAGCATGGCACAATGTATATTTATTATTACATATAGGACATAGTCTCCAATTTACAAACAGACTGGTGTCCAAGTAGGTTTTGGTTGGTCAGTTGTAAAGTTAGGATATATTTTCCATAAAATATCCAATCTACTTACCTAGATATGCAAAGAGCATCTCCTCATCTTTCCTTTGCCCTAGGGCAGCCCTAAGCAATATTCACCTGTTTGTCCATTCATCCACCAATTAAATAATTATCAGGTACCTACATCGTGTAGCAACTTATTTTGATGAGCTATCTTAACACATCTATCTCCCTCTCTACTGCTTTCTAGAACACCAGCTTTTTACTGCCATCCTAAACCGCAACTCCGACTTCCTGTCTTCAATGCTCGTACATTGCCAAAGTGATCTACATCTCCTACTCTACAGAGCCTTTTTTTCCATAGTGGTCTTGGTTACACATTAGGAGAAAAGCACTCTAACTGCTCATTCACACCAGCTATGAATCACTGAGAGCCCCTTATGGGTCCCCTGTGCTCTGGCCTCTCTTGTTCATAAAATAATCTTTCAATTCTGAAGAATTTCACTCCAGGTGCAAATCAAGAAAGTTCAGACAATGTGGAAGAAGTCATCAGGAAGCAGGTAAAATACCTCTACTCTGAACCCAGGGGCAAGTCAAACATCTATTATCCCTCCACTTCTGAAGCTAAGATATGCTTTTAAAAAGGGTTTTCTTAGACTTCCCTGGTGGCACAGTGGTTCAGAATCTGCCTGCCAATGCAGGGGACACGAGTTCGTGTCCTGATCCGGGAAGACTCCACATGCCTCGGAGCAACAAAGCCAGTGCACCACAACTACTGAGCCTGCGCTCGAGAGCCCACGAGCCACAACTACTGAGCCCGTGTGCCTAGAGCCCATGCTCCGCAACAAAAGAAGCCACCACAGTGAGAGCCCACACGCTACAACGAAGAGTAGCCCCCACTGGCCGCAACTAGAGAAAGCCCACGCACAGCAACGAAGACCCAATGTAACCAAGAATTAATAAATTTTTTAAAGGGTTTGCGTTAGGTATGGTTGACATACAATAACCTGCCCATATTTAAAGTGTACAAAGATAACGTCTGATGTGTAAATACTCATAAAATCATCAAGACTATGAACATTTCCATCACCTCGAAAAGTGTCCTGTTTCTTATGTAATTAACTGATCTGCTTTCAGCCACTAGAAATTAGTCTCCATTTATGTTTTTACATAATTGGAATCAAATAGTATAGATAGATATAGATTTTTTTGACTTCTTTCCTTCAGCAGTCATTTTGACATTCACCATGTTCTTAAATGTATCAATGACTCCTTCCTGTATATTGCTGAGTATATTAATATGGACATTCCATATTGTTCTTATCCATTCACCTGTTGATGGATGTTTGGGTTTTTACCAGTGTTTAGTAGCAGCAAAGAAAATTGCTATGGATATTCATGTGCAAGTCTTTGTGTGGACATATACTTTCATTTTTCTTAAATGTCTGGGAGTGGAATGGCTGAGTTATATGGGAACTTAAAATACCTTTGAAAACTGAAGACTTTCTCAATTTCTAATATATTAGCATCAGAGGACCTGTTAACAGATTCAGGGTTGAGAGGCATTTAAACATGTGTTTGTAACTAGGGAATTTCTCATGGCTGGGAAACAATTCACGAGGATCTCGCATTCCGGCATGTCCTCTGAGCAAAGGCACTAACAGCTTTTGTTCCACACTATCTTTTCAGGCATGTTTGTCTATCACAGAACCAGGACTCCAGTGAGGCTAACATAGCACCTAGGATTCCAAGTTCAAAGAAACACTCGCTCTCAGGGTTGCGCAAGTATAGGGTCAACACTTGAGCGAGTACCTCCTTAATGTTATGCCATAGGCACCTCACTTGCCTCACCCTAGCCCTAGAACTATTTAGCAGACAGCCTTAGAAGGTAAGAGATAGCGACTACCTCCTTGCTCTCTAGGATAATAAAGGCATCATCTCCCTTTGGGGCAAAGGCTGGGCAAGTTTGCTAACAGCTCCCTTTCAAAATATTTTGCTTTGTTTGTTCAGGGCTCCTAACCTGGGATGCAAACCCACTGTGTGTGCAACATCTACCTGGGCCCACTTCTGTGTCACTTCTATTGGACTTGGGGGAACTGGTACAAACATGAAGCCCATACTGACAACTGTACCATGAGTAATGAAGTCCTTTGTCTCTGGCCACGGAGCCTGATATTTGCTTTGGCATCCATGAAACTATGGCAGGCTCACTTCTTAGGTTGCAAGCAGGGAAAAATCTTAAACCCTTCAGTTTTTGACACCTATTCCCACAGAGTGACACCAAATCCATTATCTTGATCCTCAGCCAAGAGAGAACTTTTAGGGAGTACAAGCACCGGCTGAACGCTCTTGGGCAAGAAGCTTGACAGAATTTATCCTAACCCCTCTGTATACTCCATTATTTCACGCCATTTATTCTTTCAGCAAGCATTTAGTAAACTCTAAATGTATTCCAAACACTACTGAACAGTGATAGAAAATGAATATAACTTCTACCCTCCTGGATTCACAACCTTGTGGATTCACAACCTAGTGGAGATATTTGACAAGCAAACTAAAAATTATAATTTAAGGAGATTATTGCTGTAACCAAGATGCATAGTCAGGGAAGGCTTCAGAGATGAGGTTTGAGTTGAGGCTTCAAAGAACCATAGGCACTCACTGGATGGCAATTGGGTGGAGAGAACAGGCAAAGTCATTCATGTATGAAAAGAGTGTTAAGTTCACGGAATGATAGGATTACCGTGGCTAAAGAAGAGGCTGCATGTTGAGGGGGAGGCCAAAAAGGAGGAGGGGCCATGGGAGAAAGAGGGGGGTGCTGGGAAAGAAACGGAACAGATATATGAGAAGGGTCTGAAATGCCCAACTAAGGAATTGGGGCTTTAATTAAAATGGATGCTCCCAAGTTGGCTTTCACTTATTTGTTTTGCTTTGAAGTGAGGAAGTCAGGGGATTTATGTTTAACACATTGAATTATGACCATTTGCATCTATAAGAATTTCCCCTGGTAGGTTTGAGCTTTTTGTGGGACTGAGGGACCCTATATCCTTCACCTTTGCCCTCCAATTCCACTCCATGAACAGAGCTGCCACTCAAAAAAGCTACTTGAGCTCATTAATACATCTTAGCAAATGAGTTACTCAGCAAAAACTAACTTCCCCTCTCAGATAATCCATATGTATTATATGTCTCAAAATATCCCCTGTAAATAACTAAGACGTATCATTTGTTCAAAAACATCTCAATTCCTCACCTATCACCCCAGGTTATATCTTACAATTTCTCTCTCATCTTCCGTGACGTTATTCATGAGACAGCACTTTTTTTTTTAATTACTTTGCGCAGGATACTAATACAGTACTTACCTCTACTCAAATGAATTTCATATTCTTTTCATTAAATATACTTCTTTCAAATGTATACGGTGTCATGTATTACTCATTGACAAGTCTTGGCTTGTGTTACTGATTATATATAACTTTTTCCATGTACCATAAGTGGTCATTTAAATGGAAATAAAAATTATATTTAATTGAACTCATAGCTGGTGAATTATTTTCTCATTCCAAACATTTTCTGGCTACTTGTCTCTGTCAAATATTATAGATGAAAAATCTTTCATTAGGACACTTATAATTAGAAACTCATGTACCAATATTTTTTTCTCTTAAAATATTTTCTTGAGTCTAAAAATTGCTATGTTAGTAGACTATGGAAAACTCTGGAGTCAAAATATTTCCCTTATTTACAAAAGAAGTGAGATTATATGTAGTATATGGTCCAATGCAACATTACCAAACTCTAAATTCACTTTATTCTGCCCTTTTTGAGTTCAAAGTTCTTTGTTCAATGTACAATTATAGAGAACTTCTTCCTAGTCAAAATTGTTTTAGATGCATTATAATTTTAAGGAATTCTTTATTTGATTATACATAGATACATAAATATATATTTTACATCTACGTATAACCAAATCACTTTGATGTACACTGGAAACTAACACATTGTAATAAATCAACTATATTTCAATTAAAAAAATTTTTTTAAGCTTTTCAGTTTGGTATAGTTCCACTTGTTTATTTTTGCTTTTGTTTCCCTTGCCAGAGGCCACATACCCCCCAAAATATTGCTAAGACCAATGTCAAATAGCACACTGCCTATGTTTTCTTCTAGAAGCTTCATCCTTTCTTTTGCATTTATTTCTGTCTATCATATGAGAAAGTAGTCCAGTTTGATTCTTTTGCATGTAGCTGTCCAATTTTCTCAACACCATTTACTGAAGAGGCTGTTTTATCCCCATTGTATATTCTTTCCTTTGTTATACATTAACTTCCCATATAAGCTGGTAATTAATGTTTATTTCTAAAGGGCAGTGTAGAGCTCAAATGACACAATGCAAGGAAAAGCAATTTATAAATTCAATCTGGTTTTCACTTTGCATTTTCTCCTAAGCATATGTATTTTCACCATGCCAAAATTATACTCATACATACCCTCGTTTAAACACACAAATGCAAAATCCTCTTGGCCCTCCAGCCTCAGTCACATCCATTAACTCCCCTTTCACTGAGCAACCATTACCATGAGTTCACTGCGAAGCATGTTTTTTGGGCATCTGACCACATTGATTGTACAGAGAGATCTACTTGTTTACCCTTTAACCGCAGTTTGTTACTCCATTTTGTAAAGACAGTGCATTTTTTTTTCTCTCCACAGAGACTTACGGAGTTTCCTATTTTATTCGTATAAATGGGCCTGAGATTAACATCCTTCTTTGGTCCCTCCTCGTGCACCGGTTTGAAGGCATAGGGCATACACTTCGAAGTGGAACTTCTACGTCGTTAGGGTACAAGTATTTTATACTTGTAACTCATGCTGGCAAAAACCTTTCCAAGGTAGCTCTACCAATTCACACTCTCACCAGCAGTGTACCTCAGAGTACCCTTTTCCTCATAGCCTCAGTATTTTTACACTTAATACTTTGGTCATTCTGATGAAGAAAGGACAGTTGATTAGTTAATAGTGAAGATGAATTTTTTTTTTTACATATTGGATTAAACACTTGAATTTCTCTGAATTCCCTCTGTACAGTGTTTGCTCATGTTTCTATTACATTTTCTTCCTTTTATTGAGGTATAGTGGTTCTTAATGCATTTTGGATACTAATCCTTTGTTACATAAGTTAAAAAGTATCTTCTCCCCATCTGTTGCCTGTGAATTTTGTGTGTAATAGCGTCCTTCGACTTACAAAAGTTTATGTTGATGTAGATGAAATTCTTCTTCTTCCATGCTTTGTGCTTTTAGTAAATTGTACTATTAAAAGTCTTCTCCTCTCTGTGGTCATAAAGATATGATTCTACAATTGCTTGTGAATATTCTAAAGGTTAACTTAAACATTTAATTCATCTGGATTTTTATGAATTTTATGAATTTTTATGAGGCAATCTATTTTTTCATATGAAAGTAATTTTCCCAGTGTGATCTGTTGAATGACCCATCACTTCTCCTTTGATTTACCACGTCACCTCCCTCATAGAAGAATTTTCCATTTCTTTCTAGATTCTATGATCTATTTGTCTCCTCCAGCACCAACAGTATGCTATGCTAATTACTACAGCTACACAATATGTCCTAATGTTTATTAAGTTCCTTTCACAAACATCTTTTCTGTTCATTTACTATCCTACAAGGATTTCAGAATGTTTGGTTGAGTTCAATTAAAAAGCTCAGTGGGATTTTGGGTATTACAATGAATTCATAGATTAATCTGTGGAGAACTGACATCTTTAACAGTGAGTGTTCCAATTGAGTAATGTTGCTTGTACCTGCATTTATTTAGATTTTTAACTCCTTCAATAAAGTTTATTTTTCCTTAAAGATCTTCTATATATTTTATTGCATTTGTAGTTCTACCAGGTTTGTATTTGTTATACCAAAAAGGATCTTTTCTCTTTCATTGCTTACTGCTGGTATATGAGCACACTATTATTTTTTATACCCGTCTTATCTCAAGAAACTTACCTTAACTATTATTAGTTTTATAGTATGGGTTTATCCTCTTGGTTTTTTTTTTATTATTAACAGCCTGCAAATACAGAGGGTCCCCGACTTATAATGGTTCAACTGTAGGTTAATCCAAGTGTTCTCAGCATGTTTGAGGTAGGCTAGGCTAAGTTTCGATGTTCAGTAGGTTAGGTATATTCACTGCATTTTTGACTTAACAGTATTTTCAACCTAAGATAAACTTATCACAATGTAACCCCACTGTAAACCAAGAAATATTGGTAATCAAAGTCTGGGCTTCTCTTAAGTCCTTATACTTCTTTTTTCCCTGTTTTATTAAATTGTAAGACCTCCAGTACAATATTAAGTAGGAAAAATGGAGACATTCTCATCATGTCCCAATCCCAGCCTCAATGGGAATACTTCTTAAATGTTAGCATCAATTATGATGTTTACTCATTTTGTTTCTATTTACGAGATTTTTGTCACTAATGACTTTTCAAATTTGTATCCTTTTTTGCCATTGACTGGGATAAATATATACACCTATTTTCTTTTAATTTGCTAAGTAGTGAGTTCACTGACAGCTTCTATGTTGAAGATTCTAGCATTCCTGGTATAAATTCCCACTTGATTTTACAGCTTTGCTACTTATCCAATTTTTTTTTTTTAAGATGTTGGGGGTAGGAGTTTATTTATTTATTTTTGCTGTGTTGGGTCTACGTTTCTGTGCGAGGGCTTTCTCTAGTTGTGGCAAGCGGGGGCCACTCTTCATCACGGTGCGTGGGCCTCTCACTATCGCGGCCTCTCATTGCGGAGCACAGGCTCCAGACGTGCAGGCTCAGTAGTTGTGGCTCACGGGCCTCGTCGCTCCACGGCATGTGGGATCCTCCCAGACCAGGGCTCGAACCCGTGTCCCCTGCATTAGCAGGCAGATTCTCAACCACTGCGCCACCAGGGAAGCCCCTACTGGAGTTTTTTTTAAATCAGTGTTCCTAAGTGATATTGGCCTATGGTTTCTGGTTGACCCATTGGCTTTAGTTACAATCATATAAATTGAGTTTTATGTATTTTCCTTTAAATATATTCTACAGCAAATCCTGAAGAAACGAGTTGTCTGTCCTCTTAAATTTTGGTAAAACTTCACTCTTAACTCTCTAGTCTTTGAGTTTTCAGGGAGTTAAGTATTTTAAATCTGTTTTAATGACTTGTTATTGAAGCTTGCTACTTTTGAGTCAAGATTGTGTACGTGTGTACATGTATGTACATACACAGGGTATATATGCTTATTTCTAGAAAATCCCTAATTGTCCAGGTTTAAGTTCATTGACCAATTTCTCTAAGTAATTTAGATTTCTGTTGTTGCTATGAGTTATGCCACGGTTTTTCATTCCAAGTATTTTTTTTTTCTAATTTTTCTAGATCACTCTTGCCTGAGATTTGCCTGTATCATTTTTTCTGAAGATTTAGCTTTTGGTTGTATACATCTAAAATGATTTTTTAAATTCCATTCTTTTCCTGTATTTACTTCCTCACTTTGGCTTTACTGTTTTTGTTTTACCAGTTTTCTAGAGTTGTATCTTAAAACTTATTTGTTTTAAGAGAAGAACATGAACTGAGACTTCCCTGATGGTCCAACGGTTAAGAATCCACCTTCCAATGCAGGGGATGGTGGTTCCATCCCTGGTCAGGGAACTAAGATCCCACATGCCGCGAGGCAACTAAGCCTGCGTGCCACAACTGCTGAGCCCACGTGCTGCAACTAAGACCCGATGCAGCCAAAAATAAAATTTTTTAAAAAATAAAAGGTTATACAAAAAAATAAAGACCCTGAACTTCCCTCATAAAATTTCTTTGGCTGTATTCTTTAAGTTATGAAATACAGGGCTTTTACTACCCTTCTAAATACTTGCGTTTAGAGGAGTAATGTTTATTGGAGTTAAAACCATCCTCACTTCTAATTGTTTTCAGATGTGTGAAGTTAAACTGCTATTTTATTTATTTTGAGCTGAAAAATGGCCTGTTGGATATTAGTTTTAGGAATTTGTTCAGACTTAAGATTTTAGCCTTGTCTATGGTCTGTTTCTTAAAGCATCCTATGTACACTGTGAAGAATGCATATTGTTAGGTACAAAATTCTGTCATGTTTTGAGGCTCTGTTGTAAAGTCTACTTACGTTTGTGACTGCTGCATTTCATGAATTAGTCCTATCATTTCTAAATGTCCCCCTTTGTGCCTTTTAATGTTTTTGTTCCTGTAATCGTATTTTCTGATTCATCTAAGACAGTTTTCTTCGGGTTAATATTTTCCTGGTTTATCTTTTTTTTTTTTTTTTTGTGGTACGCAGGCCTCTCACTGCTGTGGCCTCTCCCGTTGCAGAGCACAGGCTCCGGACGCGCAGGCTCAGCGGCCATGGTTCACTGGCCCAGCAGCTCTGCAGCATGTGGGATCTTCCCGGACCGGGGCACGAACCCGCGTCCCCTGCATCGTCAGGCGGACTCTCAACCACTGCGCCACCAGGGAAGCCCTTCTTGGTTTATCTTAACCCCAAGCTTACCCTTATTTTTACATCTTCTCTTGTAAGCTGCATATAATTGGCTTTTATATTCTAGCCTGAGACTCTTAACTGAGGATCTTAGTCCACTTGCATTTTTGTGATTACTACATTTGAACTCAATTCTACCACCTTTTAATTTACTGTGCTTTCCCTTTATTTCTATTTTCCTGCCTTCACTTTAACTGACACCATTTTTTCTTCATGTTTTTCTCCCTGTTACTAGCTAATAGCCATAGTCTCTTTAAGTGGTGACAAAGTTTTAAAAAGTACATACTTGAATTGGTTTTTCTACTGAATATTAAGTTAAACATTACCTATCTCTGTACCACAAGGCAAGAAATCTGACCATACTTTTCCTCCAAATTCCACCGGAATACAAAGATTTACTGTTGTTTGTTGTCAATTATCTCTTTGTAGATAATGTCTTCCCCCCCCCCCCCCCCCCGGTAGCTTTTGTGCTTTTCTCATCTGAGACGTTTTGAAGTTTTATTCCAGTGGGTGTAGATATTTTTTAAAGTCCTGCTCAAAACTTGGAGGGACCTTCAGTTATTTCTTCAACTATTAGTCCCTATACCAGTTCTGCTTTGAAAAGCCTGTGATAGGTTAGAACCTATTTTCCACCTCTTTGTAACTATGCTGTATTTGGTCTATGATTACCTCCACACTGGTTACACAAGTCACACGAGATAGTTCTTACACTGGCCTCCTCTGGGTGACTCAGTTTGGGGCTTACATTTGGCCTAATTCCAGGTTTTTTGGCCCATACATAAAATTAGTTTCAGAATTGCAAAAACATTTTGTCAAATACTTGAGGATTTTCATGGTTAAAGAAGGCAAGTTTTATTCAACTAGCAAAAACTAAGAAACAATCTTAGATGCAGGCAGAGAACAGGAAATTTTCATTTATCAAAACTTATAAAATCTCTCCACCTGTCTCTGTCATAGAAAAAAGTTCACCTATAAATGCTTCAAATTATAAAGGCAGTCATTACATGAAGACAAATTATTTTATGAAAAATGCATTTTGCTAATCCTCATCCATTCCTTTGGGGCCAATATCCTTCCAATCTGTCATCATGCATGTCCTTATCTTAAAGGCAATCTCCTTGAACATAAGAATTAACACTTGCCAAATGTCAATGAAATCATGTCCTGAAAACACCCATCTCATAAAATAGTCGTAAGTGCTTTATTGTGTGTGATGTGTTTGTCACACTTTAAGAGAGCGAGACTTAACACAATCACAGTCACTTGAATACAGCAAAAGCCTTGAAACCAAGTTGACTTGCTTTCTTGAGCCAAACAAAATGGAGTCTTAGAGGGATTAACTTTACAACATCAGAGTTCTAATGGTTACAACAGCTCATGTTTTTCTTCAAATTTAGTTCTTTTAATAAAAAAAAGAAGGTTCTAACCACAGTTGGATGAGGTTAACTCACTCTTGGCCATATTAAGATGGGTCAGGGCTTCCCTGGTGGCACAGTGGTTGAGAGTCCACCTGCCGATGCAGGGAACACGGGTTCGTGCCCCGGTCCGGGAAGATCCCACATGCCGCGGAGCGGCTGGGCCCGTGAGCCATGGCCACTGAGCCTGCGCGTCCCGAGCCTGTGCTCCGCTACGGGAGAGGCCGCAACAGTGAGAGGCCCGCGTACCGCAAAGAAAAAAAAAGATGGCTCAGTCTTGTAAAAGTTTATAGTTTGCAGTGTGCTTTTATATATATTAATGCATGTAGTCTCCCCAAAAAGCCTGTATTGTTTTGCTAAGACTAAGTGAGGTTAAGTGACCTGTGCAGCCACACAACCAGTCAGTGGCTGTACCAAGACTCCCACTTATGCCACTCAGCCCTAGGTTTTTGCCACCTAAGTCCAGCTCCTTAAGTCACCTCGGTGAGAAAAAAAATCACTGTAGCAAACAAGACGTGTAAGATTCACTTCATGACTCCTTAGTTTACAGTTTACTACAAGATTTCGCTACCACAAAAAATCTAGATTTTATTACAAGCATATCTAAGCTGTATTTAAACAGACAAACTTTGGACCAAGATTTAAGAGATATTCCACCCCAATGAGATAACTTCGTTGAGGTATCAGCAACAATCACAACTCAGTTCTAGAAGATTTCCATCCTTTCAATAAAATCTCTTGGCCATTTACATTTATTCCCTTTATTCCCTTCACTTCCCTCACCTCCTTGCCTAAGCAACTACTAGTCTACTTTCTGTCTATAGATTTACCTTTTCTGGACATTTCATATAAATAGAATTATATAATGTTTCCTCTTGTGTCTAGCTTCTTTCAGTTAGAATAATGTTTGAGGTTTATCCATGTTTCAGCACGCATCAGTAGCGTGTTCCAGTTCATTGCTGAATAGTATGCCATTGTGTCAATTTACCTCATTTAACTAATCACCAGTGGGTCAACACTTGCGTTGCTTCCACTATTTCACAACCCATTTTTACTGCAGTTTGGTAGCATATGGTTCACATTCTATGTCGTCTTCTCTAAAACTCCAACTTCCTAAACAGCTGAGTATGCCTGTAGGACGTCAGATCTGATGCCTCAGCTCCCTCTGCTACCTGTGACCCTCCTCACCCCCCAGTTCAATGGGGTATAACAAAGCCAGATTTTAAGGACCAGGAAGGCCATAATATGACTATCACCTTGGTTTTTCATAATCAACTATGAGCAGGGTCATTTAAGGCACTTCTCTAACCTCTAAAGCTGTGGTTATGATCACACAACTCAATTTTACTAAAAGGCATTGAATTGTGCACTTAAAATGGGTAAATTTTACGGTATATAAATGACCTCGATGAATTTAAAAATCAAGGTTAGGGACAGCAAATGACAAACCTAGGGTACAGAAACCTAAATAAGGTTCAAGATGTCAACCTGAACAGACACCCCCCTCCAAGGCCCCAGACAATCCTGAATGAGTCCGTTAGGAGTTCATTAGTTGAAGGGTAATCTTGCTGGCATAAACCCAGTATCTGCTGAGCTCTGGACACTCACAAGCCAAGCTTCAGCCTCTCCCACATTGGCCAAATCCACACAACTGGAGTAAAAGGGCAACAGCATACAAGGTGAAGAGAACAAGCTTTGAACTATCAGAACTACTTTCAAGTTTTGCATTTGCTACTTTTTAAGCAAAATAAGTTACCCAAAGTTTAGGGCAGATTTAACTAGTGAATAAGTTACATTTGAATTTCAGATAAATAATTTGTATGTATCTGTCACACGCAGTATTTGAGGCATACTTATACTGGCACACACTTGATACATTCTTACCGAAAATTTATTGAAGTTGTTTGTTGTTTATCTGAAATGTAAATATAACCAGGTATCCTGTATTTTATCTAGCAACACTGAAATTTACATATCCCCTTAGTAATACGAGATTACGAATAAAGCAAATTCTAGGAATGTGAGGTTAAATACATTAGCAAGTGACCTCCAAGAATGAGCCTGTCATAACGGTGCTTCTGCTTCACTACCTCTTTAGATGTTCAATCATCCTCTGAGTGTGGAGGCTCATCCTGAACAACAGCTGGCTTTCATGGGGTGTAAACAAATCATTCAAGTCTTGGTAACCTCATCTCCTAATAGATGAAGTCCTGTAACCCTACCACAAACCACCGGTATTCAACAGCTAGTCATTCACGATAGACTAAGTCCTAGGCATTTCACAATAGGTACTTCCTGTCAAGACAGAGGATCTAGTCTGGTATGGGGGCGGAAAAGTACTTAGAGACGTGGAACGTGAATTAAGCAGGTAAACAAGGTTCACAGCATAGAGAAATGAAGGAAGCAGTCTTTAGATACCGAGTGCAGTTCTAAAACCAGAACACTCCCCCTGGAGTCTTCGATGCCACCTCCCACTTATACTTCCACTGTTCTGTAATCACTTCCCTTCATGGTGACATCAGGCCAAGTCAAACCCACATATGCCAGGTTTTGGACGCTATAATTGAACCATCGCTCCCAGGCTGTGGAGTAGCAACAACGCAAGGCTATATTCATTCACCTGCCCTGACAGTAACAGCTTCACTCAAGGCATCAGATCATTCAATACATTTTTTAACTTTCTGATTCTAAGAGCAACAAAAAGTGTAGTCAACATAGATGACAAGACAGAGGACCCCAAGCCTATGACCCAATAACAACCTATGAGAAAAAGGAAAAAATGCTCCATGTGTTTTTGTTTTTGTTTTCTTTTGCGGTACGCGGGCCTCTCACTGTTGTGGCCTCTCCCGTTGCGGAGCACAAGCTCCGGACGCGCAGGCTCAGCGGCCATGGCTCACGGGCCCAGCCGCTCCGCGGCATGGGGGATCTTCCCGGACCGGGGCATGAACCCGTGTCCCCTGCATCGGCAGGCGGACTCTCAACCACTGCGCTACCAGGGAAGCCCATCCATGTGTTTTTATAAAAGCTAGGATCATACCTCTACTTTTCTATCTTCCTTTTTTGCAATAACATTATTTTCCCCAAATATTTTCAAAATATGATTCTTGATGAGTACCCAGTACTCCATAAAATACTAGGGTAACTGTTCTATTTGTTCGTTGCTCATTTCTTAGTATCTAAAATAAAATTAGTTAGGTACTACTTTTATTGGCATTAACATAATTTTCCTTATGACAAGCTCCTGGAAAGGGAGTAGATAGGATAACTGCCAGATTTCTTTCTAGGTAAGTTTTACTAAGTTATATTCCCATTAGTACTCAGGATACATAGGAGGCCTACTTTTCTACGTCCTCCATCTCCCAGCCGTAAGACTTCTTCAAATTTTAAGGGGAAAATCGTTTATGGTTATTTTGAAACCGTAAGATAATTGATTTCTCTTTACACCCGGCCCCAGAATAGTCTTGGTCTTCACAGACGAGCTGAGAGGAGGAACCACAGGAGGGACCACTATGACTTTAATAAAAGTATGAGGCAAATGTCTGCTCTCCATCATCTGGTCGTCTATAGAGCTCTGTGAACAAACAAAACTTACGTAACACTTATTACTGGACTTACTCTATGGAGTCGAAAGTAGACATATAGTCAGGAGTCTGAGAGTAAGGCCAAGTATGTGCTCAGATACCGGAGCTCCAAGAATCTATCACCAGATGGCCCATTCACACTGGGCTCTGTCCACTGGAGGATGGGCTACGGTAAACAAGAAGCATGGAGCTCAGAGGGGTTCAAGCCTAAGAGGTTTAGTGAATGAAAGGAGTCAAGATCCATAGTTTGGTCGGCGAAGAAACTACCTTGAGGTGGAGCATTTGGGGGTTTTGTCTGAGGAGCCAAGCAGCAGGCGGATTTCAGTCTCCAACTAATCTACAGACAGACGTAGATTTGTTTGAAGGGCAAGATAAAGAACTTTCTAGAATGACAAGGAACAGGTGAAGACTTGTTTAAAAAGTCCTTAGAACCAAAATAATTTTAAGACATGAATCGTAGGTCCTAACAGTTAGAGGAGGACTTGGAACAGGATAAAGTAAACCTTCTTTAGAAAGTAGTATCAACTACTTAGATGATGTCTGAGCTTTTGGAATAAGTGGACTTCAATACCAAAACACAGGGATACAGGAGCTCAGAAGTCTAAGGAAGACAGTAAATGCTGCAAAATGCCGTATGCTTGATTCAGGATGCCTTTGGGAAGGGTATAGCTATCACATGTAGTTACCTAGTATTCTCTAGCAAGGCTGGCTCAAGGCGACGGAAGTCTTTCAAGATCAGACAGGCAATCCTGTAGATCCCCCAGCACCTAGTTACGTGGCATCAAGACAGTCAGAACATACAGATCCTGGTGGCCTTAGCCAGCTAGTGGTTCTGCCTGGCAGAGAAGAGTTTTAAGTACATACTTTTCTAAACTTAGAGTCCTGGCCTCTCCCAGTCTCAAGTATTGTTTTTTTTCTTTTTTTAAATGGGGATTTTATTTTTAAAACTTCTTTACACTTTGTAAATTGAGTTACATCCACAAAAAAAGAAAAAAAATACAGACCATAAGAACATATTCTGATCATTAAAAACATTTAGAGTTGTAAAAAGTATTATCGCTTGGCCACTGATTTAATAAATGTATAATATGACCCACTTATGCTGACATTTGTGGGTTTTGGGTGTTAGAGTCCTTAAGGATAAGTAAGGAAGTATTCAAATCTTGAGCTAGTAACTTGTGAAGAGTTACTGGGCTTTAACGTGTCTCTGCTGTGTACTCTGGAGATTTCCATATTATTTAACAGCCTTTACACACAAATGTGAAAATATTTAATCTTCTTCCCTTTTCAGGCTACAGGGCCCCAGAGCAGCACAGACAATGCAACAGGAGTAAAGAGAGCAACTTTTGCTTTTTAATGGTATCTTTCATCCAGCTGAAGTTTGTATTTTGCTTTCTCTTCACCCCTTACCTCCCTTTTAAGTGTTTTGGAAGAATGAGTCAACATGATCTCTGGAGAAAAGTTAACAGTTGGCTAGAATTTAGACTCACAGCAATTCACTAGATTTACTCATTGTTGTTCAACCGCTGGTGTTCACTCTTCACTTTCCTATGCTTAAATTAGTGTCATAGGTTTGTATTAATACCATATGCCATCAGTATCCATGGGTTAGATTATTTCATTTTAATATAACTGTTCGCAGAAAAAGCGGAGTGAAAGAGTACCCAATATAGAATATACATATCTAGATCCGTTTCTGCACAAAGCTTGGAGCAGAACCCTCAGTTCTATTTTAATGTTCATTAAAATATCTGTTGTTGAATCACTATCTGTTGCTTAAAACATAAGTAAAGCCAAGCTGGGGAATTGGATCAAAAGCCTCTGAAACAATAGAAATCCATACTGATCAATGGTTATCAATAGCCAATAAACTCAATTGTTCCTTCCTTGCTCAATTTGCCATAGTCTGGAAGTCAGAATAGGGCATTTACAGGCCAAATTCAACCTAAAGAGGTATTTAAGACATTTGACAACTTTTCAAAACACTTATGTCACACTAGGGCATGGGGGAGGAATCTCCCTGTTTGGGCTTCTGAAAATCTGGCAGCTCCAGGCTACACTCTTACAGGCCACCAGTCTCCTGGGGCTCCTGACTGCTGTCCTGTCTAGACATAGCACATGCTCTCCCAATGACCAGAGTCATCACTCCTTCCCCACTTCCCTTATTTATGTATCACTTGCTCACCACTGTAGGTATTTGAACTAGCTCCCCACTGTCCTAGGCAGACAGGGCCTCAGGCTTCCTGCTTCTTCCATACAAAGGGCCCCTTAGCCCTTAACAGCCCCTAACCAAGACAGTGAGGCTAAATACCTTAAGCCTGAGATTTACAAACCACCAGCAAACAGATCACCCTGCACCCCATCTCCTACCTGTCTGGCTGAGACAAGAAGTCTAACTCCCAGGCTTAGGATTAGACCCAGTATGTATGGAGAAAAAAAAGAGGCCAGAAAGGTGAGGAAACCAGTCCAAGGTCACACAGCTACTCAAAAAGCTGTGTTTGTCTAGGACCCAGGTTTTTTGCTTCGGGACTCGGGACCAAGAGGCAGTGAGGAATCTTCCCGAAGGATATTAGAACAGCTGCTGTGAGGATTCATGGCTTAGATTTAGGGAGAATATTTGCCCCACCATGGAATATTCTGTAGCCTTTAAACCCATCTCACCAGTGACATGTCACTGGTGTACAGCAGGCTCTACAAGGTGAAGAAGCCAGCTGGGAGGGGAAAAAAAGTCTAGGAGACTCAAGCTTAACATTTGTCACTTTCGTTTTTGTTTTCTACTCTGGTTTCCAACAAAGGGATTCAAGACTTGAGCAACAAATCAAGCAAATATCTGGTGGCTGGGTTGTCTAGCTTTCACCCAGCCCCCAGGATGTTAAAAGGAGAGACTCCTAAGCTTGGGCATAAAGAAGCCTCTTTATTTTCCAAAACTGCCTTAGCCAGAAAGGCATCCAAGCCATGAGGCCTTCGGAGTAAGGGATAAATCCACTCTAGGCTGACAGGAGGGTCACCTTGGCCATTTCTTCCTTTACATTAGGGAAGATAGGTTAAGGGAAAAGGAGAGGTGATCAATTTTGACTGGCAGAGTGTCACTAAATGTGGGAGGAAAATCACACTACAGAAAATGATGTAATGGAAGCAGCCCACTGCTGTGTTACTCAAACTGGGTCCACAGTACTGAAACTGCGTCCACAGACCAACACCGTATCACCCGGGAGCTTGCTGGAAACGCCGATTTTCAGACTCTGCTCCAGATCCACACAATCTGAGGATGGAGTCTTGGAGTCAAGTTCAACAAGCCCTTCAGATGATACTTACGCACAACTTGAATGAGAAGCACTAACCCAACATCTCAATAGCAGCCACAGTGAAACACATAGGACTCCAGGAGACCTGAAAGACCCCCATCTGGTCCCTGGGTGACACCTGGTCTTCTTCCATTGGCACAGGGTTCTGGTACTCACATAAGCAAGGCAAGTTCACTAGCAAAACAGATAGCATACAGAAAGAGCCTACTCACGAAAAAGGATGTTATACATCTAAGAATTATTTAAAAAAAAAACACACACACACAACACTTCAGTCTGCTTTCAGACTGAAACCTTCACCTGTAGGATCTTGGTTCAGAAAGGGATTAACTGTCCCTTTCAGTCCAGATGCTACTGAAATCCTGAGATTCTGTACCAGGTCCTTCCAAGGTTTAAGAGCAGGGATGAGACTCAACTTTGACTTTTAGCCTTAGTCCATCTCCCTCATCACCATGGCTCAAGCTCACTGATTGCCTCAAGACCCGAGTTTATACGGTAGGCTGCACTTGAATTTATGCAAGTCTATAAGTAGCCATACTTACATAGGCTACGTACGATCATGAAAATCATACTCATTAATCGAACACAGGGAACTCCCATTAAAGTCCCTACTGTTCTAGAAACACCTGAAGAATTTGAATTGCCATTATCTGCAGGGGTATCTACTTCAATTCTTCCTATTTACAGGAGAGACTGAGGCCCACAGTAACATGCCTACTTACCGAAAGACACAGAACTCAACAGCAGCCTAAGTGTAGAATCTAGCCTTCCTGACTACCAGTGCCCCACACTTCTCAGTGACTTTTTTTAGTGCAGCCAATTCCCTTGAACCGCTACAATCACCTTCTCCAATAAATCTAACTATGAGCAGCTGTGCTTTGAGCACACAGGCTCCATTCTGCCCAGATCCTGGCCAACCAAGCAGTCCACTAGATATCCAATCCCCCAACCAATCAGGTCAGAATTAGCCTTGTTGCTCTAACCTTGGGAATTCAAAGAACCTGAACAGCCCTGAGGTCTATGTGCCTCTATTATAAAAAACATATTAGCAACTACCATTTAATTAAGCATCTACTATTTGAATCCCTCTATAAGACCCTTTACATGCAGTCTCATTTGACTAGGAGGACCATCTGAGGTTAGTTAATTAAGGTCACACAACTAGGAATAGGCAGGCCTGTGATCCCGACTCAGGTTAGATTCTAGAACCCACGGTTCTTTCTACTGCCCTGCTTACGAAGAAGGGCCTTTCCACCTGGGTCTCCAAGTTGATGTTCAAGTTTCTTCCCTTTGGGGCTGGAGCCCTCACCTTGAACTTAGGCAACCTTGACTGAGGCCCTGACATCATACGTTTCTTAACAGCCCTCTCCCTGCAAAGGCTGGACCTAACTTCTGGAATTTGAGTCACTGGCTGGAGTCCTGCTCCTAGAGGGATGGGCATCTGGCAATAAGGCCGGTCACTTGTCACTGTCCAGACCACAGCTGCTGGCTCCATCTACTACACAAACCCTGGGGTAGAGTTAGTTCACCCAGCCTGATCCACTTTCAACACTTTGCCCATGGTTACCTACTATGGGCAAGCATTACCTTAAGCACCTGACATACAGTGCTGTGGTACTCATTCACCCTGGACTTAGCCTGCCTCTCATCCACGACCACATAAGATCCTGACAGAAAGCATGCTGAAAAGAGATCAGATTTGGTACTACCAGAGGCGGGGGTTTGGGGGAAGGGAGATTGAATGAGGGTGGCCAAAAGGTACCAACTTCCAGTTATAAGATAAAGAAGTACTAGGGATGCAATGTACAATATTATAAATATAATTAACACTACTGTATGATACATATAAAAGTTTTTGAGAGTAAATCCTAAGAGTTCTCATCACAAGGAAAAAAATTTATATATTCTATTTAAGTTTTTATCTATATGCGACGATGGATGAACGTTCATTCAACTTATTGTGGTAAGCATTTCATGATGTATATGTAAGTCAAAAAATTACGCTGTACACCTTAAACTTATGCAGTGCTGTATGTCAATCGTATCTCAATGAAACTGGAAAAAGCCTACTCAATAAGTATTTCTTTGGTAGGGGGACACAGTTGGAAAGGCCTTGCCAAAGACCTCAAGAAACAACAAATCTCAAACATACACAGCGAGTTTCTGGGTGCCTGCAGGATCATGGGTTGTTCATCATAGTTCATATTGTCAGAAGGAAACAACCAACACAGGTCTGTAGTAATTACATCAGTAGCTATAAGAAGTTGAAAAACTAATGACATAGCTAAGAGAGTGAGGCACGTTGAGTCAGGTGGTAGCAGTTCATCTTATAGGAGCTATACCACAGATCAGTTCTTCCCTATGTGCATAGGAATCACCTGCGGCTCTTGTTAAACATGTGGATTCTATCCCACTCCTGAGCATATATCCAGAAAAGATGAAAACTAATTCCAAAAGATACATGCACCCCAATGTTCACAGCAGAACCATTTTAATAGCCAAGGCATGGAAGCAACCTAAATGCCCATCAACAGACAACTGGTTTAAAAAGGAAGCATTACTCAGCCAAAAAAAAGAATGAAATGTTGCCGTTTGCACCAACATAGATGGACGTAAAGATTATCATACTAAGTGAAGGCAGAACAGAGAAATACTATATATCATTTGTATGTGCAATCTAAAAAATACAAATTAATCTATAAACAAAATAGAAACAGACTCACAGACACAGAAAACAAACTTACGGTTACCAAAGGGGTAAGGGAGGAGAGGGAGGGAATAACTAAGAATATGGGATTAACGGATACAAACTACTATATGTAAGATAGATTAGCAACAAGGATTTACAGCATAGCACAGAGAACTATCTTCAATATCTTGTAATAACGTATAATGGAAAAGAACCTGAAAAATAAATACATATGTATAATTGAATCACTTTGCTGTACACCTGAAACGAACACAATATTGTAAACCAACCATATTTCAATAAAGTAAATGTGGATTCTAATTCAGTAGGTCTGAGGTAGTGCCTGACGCTCTGCATTTCTACCAAGTTCCTCTAACGTGCTAACACAGCTGATCCTCAGACTGCGCTTTAAGTAGCGAGCCCATAGCCCTCACTGACCCCAGCTTAAAACAGAGAAAAAATATTTTACTTCCTTTGATTTAAGTTATGTAAGTAGATGGCACTAGAAACTTACAGCCAAGTTGCACGACCTTACCATAAAAGTAATCATTTACATAAGAAAAAAAGACAAGCCAGCATGGAGTCTCAGGGTGTGAGGGAGAAGGAGGTTGAGGGGTTTGGAAACACATATGGAAATCAAAAGGGGGAAAAAATAAGCAACAATCACATAAAGAGCAACAAAGTCGTTCACTTGAATAAATATTCAATGTTTATAAAAGCAGAGAATAAGGTACCTGCTAAAGCCAGGCCCAGCTCACACTAAGGAATGCCAGATAAGAACTAACCAGGCCTGGGACAGCAGCTCACTGGCACAGAGCAAGCAAATCCCAAAGTCTTAACAACGGGAAGAAATCAGTGCAGGCAAACCAACGCCAAGGTAAGCATAGGATCACAAATACAGATCTAGGCAAACCGATAGATGCCCGCAAGTGGGAAAGAAACTGAGCTTCTGACCTTCAGCTTCCAAAAGGAGCTAAGACAGGGAAAGCCAAGTACCTTAGTCCCACGGGAAATAGTGCGTCCAGCAAGGAATCCAGGAAGGGATAAAGCCTGGGAGCTACAACACTGAGCAAAGGCCCAAGTGTACGTCGCACCCCGAATCAGCCGTGAAGATACGTGGTTCTGAGCCAACGAAAGGCCTTTTATGCCTTCCCGAGGGCGGGGGCGGAATCAACGTGTGAGTTAAGTGGATACAGCTGTGAAAACTGTCAACTACTGCTAGGCCTGTTAGCAGAGCAGTGAGTCTCAAAGTGTGAGTCCGCTATCAGTATTATCAGCATCACCTGGGAGCCTGTTAAGAAACGTACATTCTCGGTCCCCCTCCAAAACTACCGAATAAGCAGCTCTGTGGGTGGAGCCCAGCAGTCCGTGTTTTAGCAAGTCCTCTAGGTGATTATGATGCACGCTTAAGTTTGGGAAGCATTATAGTAGAGTCTATGGAGAGCATAAGTGGAAAGACAGGGCCAGGTGTGACAAAGGAAAGTCATTATAAGCAGCCCTAATAATGGCGCTTTTATGAAGTTGAAGGCTAAAGCCAGTTTACAGGGGGGAGAAAACCCAGTAGAGAGAATGTGAAAGAATAATTAATAAAACCTGCTCAGAGATCAACAAAGTTGGGCAACGAAATTCAGTGGTAGAGTTTTATCAATGTTGAAGAACCATCCAACCATGTGTATAATACTCATATTTAACTCTGATTAACGACAGACATTGTGTCAAGAGGGGTCAACTCATAATGTGTTGGAAAATTTGCTCTTGCTGTATTTTCAAGAGACTCACCTAAAAGAAGTGCTATCTGGTGCCAATGCTTGTGAAGGTATCTTCTGAGGGGGGTGAAAACAGAGTCGAGAAAAACCAACACGGTGGTAATGTGAGCTATTTGACAAAAATATTGAGAAAGAATTTTGTTTTAAATATGGACACAGGTGTCAGACATAAAACCAAAAACGTGGAGGTTTTTAATTATACTGATTGATTCACAAAACATGTGTTGAACATCTACTCTATTCAGACACTAAGGATGCAAGACTGAATAAAATATCTCTCTCAAAATATTGCAGTGGGGGGATCTCCCTGGCACTCCAGTGGTTAGTACTCCTCACTTCCACTGCGGGGGCGCGGGTTCGATCCCTGGTCAGGGAACTAAGATCCCCCATGCCCTGCAGCACAGAAAAGAAAAACAAATCACAAAATACTTGCAGTATGGTGATAAGGGCGGGGTGGAGGAGACAACAATAAATTAGCCGTTGACAGAGCTGCAGTAGAGGTTCACCCAAGGAGCTGTCGGGGCACAGAGCTTCTCCGGAAAGCATCAAAGAACTCTTTTCAAAAGAGAGCATCGCTTAGTTTGACTCGGAAGAACAACAAACTGAAAGACCATCCTAGCAGAGGGAATGATGTGTGGGAATACGTGGAGGCTTGCACTGGGTGGGGGAGAGGACGCGAAGCTAGAGAACTGACCCTGGGTGCCATCCGGGTAATACTGGCAAGCCAGGGAGGACCAAGAAGGGACGTGCCCTTCAGAAACACCACTCTCTCACGGTCATACAGTGAGTGGATTCAAGAGAGGGCCAGAAAGGAGGCTGGCAAGATCAGTAAGGAAGAGACAGTCACAATTCAAGTGATGGACTAGGACATTAGAGCTCAGAAATGCAGAAATTATGCAGTTCAAAGGGATGATAAGGCCGAAGATATGACAAAGCTGAGACACACTGACGTGCCAGGATCAATTGGGGGATGGGCCCTAGTAATTTGTAACCGATATTAGCAACAAGTTGGCGATCAATTTCATTATTTTTATAAACTAGAGATGATTCAAGGCTATCCCTGCAATAATGTCAGTTTAACATTTCGGTCTGCTCTCTGGAATGGGAGAAGAAGGGCTCAAGGGAGCCCACAGTAACTGCTGAACATCTTCTCTGAGCAACACATTTGACCACACAGCAGTGACAGGATGGGAATGGGTGCCCTCCATCCTGGAGCTCACCAGATGCTGCTGAGGGGGCGCAGGTTATATACCTCACAGGCCAGGAATGGAGTTCGCGTCACCGGCAGGCCATCTTACCTATGTTCCAGCACATCGCTGAGGGGAAGGAAAGGCAGGCAGGCCACAGCCGTCTTCTCTTCCCTCTGATCTCAAGGGGGAGAACTCTGGCAGACATCAAGGAAGGTTATCTTTAGGTTCCAATAGCCCAGTGTTCTGGCCATACAGGCTTCCGTGAAAGGAACGACACAGGTAACCCTTTTCTTTCTCCTGGCGCTGAATCCCTTCCCCTTGGTGGAATTAGTATCGAGAGATGCAAACTATGGGTGACTTCAGCTTAGGAGGGGAGTACCCTTACCTTGGAAGGCCAAGCAGGGCCAAGCAGGGGTTCTCAGGAAGGGATGTCAGCTTGGGGCTGGCCCTGCCCCAAGTCTCAGGGAAAAGTAAAGGTAGGGGGAGGATACAAAGAGATTTTTTGAGATTTCTGCAAATTCTGGACCAGCCCATCAGATAGGAAAGAAGATGGGCATTTGCTCAACACAGAAGTCTAGACCAGGGAATTCCCTGGTGGCCCAGTAGTTAGGACTCCATACTTTCTCTGCCGAGGGCCCAGGTTCAATCACTGGTGGAGGAACTAAGGTCCCACAAGCTGTGTGGCGTGGTCAAAAAAAAAGAAGTCTGAACCATAACAATGGAGGGAGCATATGGCTCAGGTTCCTTTGGTCATATCTCAGACCCTCCAGCACAGGACACAGACACTCCAATTCTGCTCCCATGGATATAACTAACACCAAGGAAGGTCTAGAGGAGGGGCCGTTTAATATTGAGGAATAAAAAGTTCAAGTGTTCAAAAGGCCCTGGAGGGATTTACAATAAAATATTAAACAGCAGTTTTTCCTGTATGTCAGGATTTCAGGTGATTTTTCAATTTTCTTCTCTTCGATCATCGGAAACTTCTATAATGAGTATGATTTCCATTAGTAATAATTAAAATTATTTAAAATATTATTATCATGATGGACAAAGAACCCAATGTTAAAAAATTGATACCATCCCACAAATATAGGATAGGTATATGAGTACATAAAAAAAAAAGCAGATGTAAAGTGACGAATCTATGATAGGAAGTAAAGATTTTAGAATAACTGGTCATAATTGAAAATACTGTCCAACCATTGTGAAGCAATTATACCCCAATAAAGATGTTAAAAAAAAAAAAAAAAAGAAAATACTGTCCATTCTGTGGTTCAAAGACATGTAAAACCTACCCAAATGATACTAAAAAGATTACTATCCATAGCTGAGAATGTGTAAATATGTAAATTCTCATATGTAAATTCTGATATGCTAGAATTCTGTTTCAACGCACTGAATTATGTCGGCGTCCTTAGGTGTAGGAGCTGTAATAGAAAATCAGTGCCTCAAAGACTAACAAAGGTGAGGTCAAAATGGGAGAGAATGAAATAATAATGGTTAAATAAACTCTGGTCCATCCATACAATGGAATATTACTCCACAATAAAAGAAGGTACAGATTATCCACATATGCAATACCCTAAATGGATTTAAAGGGCATGATGCTTAATGGAAAAAAATCACTCTCAAAAGGTTACATACTGTATGCTTTCATTTACATGATATTCTCAACAAGATAAAACTATAGAGATACAGAGCAGATTGGCAGTTGTCAGGCATGCAAATATAAAGGAGTAGCACAAGGGAGGTGCTCTGTGATGATGGAACAGATCTGCATCTTGATTGTGATGCTGGTTACATGGACATACACATGGAATAATACTGAATACAATTACGCGTGCGTGCAC
Organism: Phocoena phocoena; assembly: GCF_963924675.1. Lineage (NCBI taxonomy): Eukaryota > Metazoa > Chordata > Mammalia > Artiodactyla > Phocoenidae > Phocoena > Phocoena phocoena. The sequence goes on from NC_089240.1 coordinate 19,634,676, forward strand.
ACACACACACACACAAATGAATGTGTGCAAAAACGGTGCAAACTGAAGATCTGTAGTCTATTTAACAGAGTTGTACTGATGTCAATTTCCTGGTTTCTCATTATACTCCAGCTGTGTAATATGTCACCAATGGGGAAAGCTGAAGGAAGGATGCACGGGATTCTATACTACTTTTGCAACTTTCTGTGAGTCTATAATTATTGCAAGATGAAAAATTTTTAAAACATGTCCAAATTGGTAGACATGGACACCCTTTCTCTCTCTTCTTTAGCAAATGGGAAATTTCTCATAAAATATTTAATATGTTAAAGTAATAACGTATAAGGGTGACCACCATACTAAATTTAGTACTATAGCTTAAGAAATGCTCCTTTAAGAATTGGTATGTGATAGCACAGGGAGATCAGCTCAGTGCTTTGTGACCACCTAGAGGGGTGGGATAGGGAGGGTGGGAGGGAGACGCAAGAAGGAGGAGATATAGGGATATATGTATATGTATAGCTGATTCACTTTGTTATACAGCAGAAACTAACACACCATTGTAAAGCAATTATACTCCAATGAAGATGTTTAAAAATATATTAATTAATTAATTAATTTTAAAAAAAAGAATTGCTATGTGAGAACAAAGATGAAAAATAGGAACCTGATACAAAATGCACCCACTGAAGAAATGACCAAACACAAATGAAACTAAGTTAACTATATTTTTTAAAAATTATATAGTACACCAATCCTTCCTATCTCCCACATTGTCCATGCATCAAATCCTTATAGCTGTGGTCTTATTTCCGTTTATAGAAACAAAGTATATATACCACTCTTCCTAGGAGAGGGTGGGTAACAATGAATACACATTTTTTAAAGAGGAAACTTGAGGATGTAAAGAGAACAACGAATTCAAGTGGATGTAATGTTTTTAAGTGCTTCATACTGAAAAAGAGACAGAAGCCCAAACTGACTAAAATAAAGTCAGGTAAGGTAACACCCAGGCAAAAGGAGACCTGTGAAAAGATGTTCACTTCAACAGTGTTTACAACAGTGAAAACCTGGAAACAACATAAAGGTTCATTGATAGGAGGATAGATAACATACACTATGGTGTATGGTCCATAATGGTCCAGTACAGAGAAATTAAAAGTTTATATAAATCTCCATGAGCGTATGTCAAAACAAAGATAGTAAAATTGAAAAAGAAGCAATTTCCTTAAACTAGATGTACAGAATAATGTTAATACTTACCTTTTGCTATATGTGGTAAATTAAAAACCATACTCCTCAGTAAAAAAAATAAAAATAAAAAAATAAAGTGGATGGCAGAGCAGGAGTGGAGGGCTTCACTGTGAAACTGAGGACACATAAGCTGAAGGGATGCAGACCTGGACCCCCTGGCAGCATCTGGGAAAGAAGGAGCAGAGACGTGCTTAGAGGCCTGCCCGAGAACAAATGCTCAGGGTGGTTTCTGTGGGACCACAATGGGACCCTGAAGGAATCAGACAGGCAACAAGCCTTTGGATGGAGAATTTGCATATTAGCCTGCAATAAAGCAAAGTGGAAATACCGACATCTTATTGAAATTCAAGTTCTACCTCAGAAGCAGCCCCCTACCCCAACGCTATACACAGTCTCCAGGTGTTTCTCACCTCGGCCCTTCCGCAAAGTCCCGGGAAGGGGAGGAGGGGTGGGTTGTTGGTCTCCTCTGGGGAAGTTCTGGAGAATCAGTATACATGGGTCTGGTCCACCATTCTGATGCACTTTCACATTGCCCTTGGTTGACAATAGGTTCTGTTCCTAAACTTTAACCCCCAGTTTCTAAACATTATATGTCTATAAGAAGTATTGGCAGTAATCTTGAGGCCACTTTAGTTCCATGTTAGTCCTCTATGAGGCCCTGATTCTTTCTTAATCTTGACAGAATCCATTGGTCTTTAGCCTGAACATAATCCAAAAGGCAACAACAGATGCATGAAGAGGAATGAGATACTTAAAAGGTATGATGGGAAAAAATAATAGCAGGAACGTTTATTTAGCACTTACTAGAGTTCCAGTTCTAAGTGTTTTCACGTGTTAACTTAGTTAAGCATCTTGACAACCCTGTGACGGAAGCACTATTATGATCACCATCCCCATTTTACAGATGAGGACAGTGGAAACACAGAAAGGTTAAGCAACTTCCCCTAAATCACATCATCATGAATGGAAAGCTTTAATTTAAACCCTGTCTCAATGGAAATGAAAAAGCAACAAAGAACTAGGAAATGGGCATTGTCTCCCAAAGGGGTATTGTCTTCAATCAAGTGCTTGTCTGTGTCCTAGCGCTCGTATTTCCTACTTAATCCCACATTTTGAATTCACAGGAGCACTTTTCAACAAAACGTTTTCTGCTCAGAAAACAACTTCAAAGAAAATGAGTGCAATAGGCCAAAAATATAGGTCGGGGGCAAGGTAACCAACATGAAAGGAGATATAAAATTGTATTTTCCCACTTTGAGTCATTCAGCTTCAAACAAGCCAGTCTCTTGAAATCAGATATCCTGTGACAGGTCCCATTCCACACCCCAGAAAGAAAACACAGAACAGGATTGAACCGCCAGACATATCTTCAGGACAAGGCGGGACGATCGTACTTATCCAGTGAGACGGTGTACTGTTGGTCCACAGCAGTGATTCTCAAATAAAGATTTGTATCAGGATTGCATAGAGAGCTGATGAAGGACACAGAGGCCCATTCTTGTTAAAGTGAGGCAGGGCCTGGGTCTTGGTATTTGACTAAGTTCCCGGTTGATTCTTACATCCACCAACGTTTGAGAACCACTGGTCTATAGGACTCTGGGTTCTGGCAACTGGTAGAAAAGAGTCTGGGACAGCAAAAGTGCTCTTTGAGCAGACATAAGCTTCATGCACCATAGCTCCATGCCACCCCTTCAGCGTGTGCGTTCACCATGGCTCTCATCAGCCCCACGTAACTGCAGTTTACTTGTCTTCACCTCCCCATGTAAGCTCTACCTTGCCGAGGGTTGCGTCTCCAGAATGGAGCCCAATGTCTACACATAATAATTACAAAACAAATTTTGTTGAATGAATCAATTGATGCAAATCTACCATCATTAAAATTATAGAATGGGAATACTGAAGATAGTATTGAATTGTCTGTAAACCTAACTCCGAAGAGCACAGAATTCAAGTATTTGAACAGTTTTGTAATGTATGCAGCCACTCCAGGGGTAATTTCCTTTCAGTCCCAAGGAACTGGTCGGATAACTAGTTAGTGATGCTGAATTCTAAGCCTGCATTATCTCTTTCAGTGGGGAACCTAGGTACATATTAACCTCCTAGGGTTTCCTTAACTCCTCCCTAAAACATAGATTACTCTATTACTCACCCACCACATAAGGAGTATTTGAACTAATCAATCAATGACCTGGCCATTTTTTAAAATACCAAGTGCTTTCCAAATGTTTATTATATGGTCCTGGGTCTAATAAAAATGCTGCTCTGAGAATTTCTTTCATTGAATTAAATGTTGTTTAAATATAAAAGAGTGACCTTTTAATCGTGAAACAAACAACTGCCATCAATTGAACAAGAGTGATTTTTTTCACGACTTGAAATAATCCAGCCTAAAAAAATCAAATACAAAGAATGCATGCAAAAATGGTACCACACTCACTCTGAAACTGGTTTCTACTGAACAACAGAGCAGATCCCAGCTCTCATGCCACACTGGCATTGCTGTCCACCAATGGTGAGGCTGTGTAGGAGTGGTTTAAGGGCATGGGATTAGAAACAGTGAGATCGAGCTTGCTTCAAGCTTGGAAAGTCACTGAACTAAATGCAGCTTCGATTTCTTCATCTCTAAAATGGGGGAAGTAATTGTATCTTCTTTAACGGGTTATCAGAGGAGATCATGCATGAAAAGTGTTGAGCTTAATGCCTTGCACAAAATAAGTGTTCAATAAATGTTGCGCTGTTGTCACCGTCGTCCTTTCCATGTTGATTGATCGGTGTCTAGGGCTTGGATGATAATCAGTCTATCCCTATGCCTGTTAGTTCCTTCCTATCCTGTCACAACTCTATCTAAGTCAGTTCTATCCTACTGGCCTAGACACTTAGGGAAAGGTTTCTGTAAATGATAACACTTGAACTAGACCTTAAGAGATGAGCAAGATAGACTAAAGGGCCCCAGCTTTCACGCTCATCTATGGTCTAGTCAGCTGTGGCCAAGGAGAACTGGGGACACATGGGGCAGAACATGGCCACCTAGGTGAGTTTCCTTTGAGTGGGGACAGTGTCCCTCAAGGGATGTCTTAGAATGTTCTGACCTGTCCAGAGGCAGCCTGACATTCTTACCCATCTTCAAGCTTAGTGAGCTTTCCACACGTCCTTGGCACATTTGTGTGCTTGTGTGTGTCATGAACTAATAGAAAATTCTGGTAGCCAATCCCTTTATGTTTTACACAGACTTAAAGACTTTCCTTGGATCTGTAGCAGAGGAAACATTTCCATTTTCAGCACGGGCTGCCATCTGTCCAAAGACTAGCTTCTAGAGCGCCACCTTCTCTCCATTGCTCTTTCTTTCCTACCACACGGGTATAACCTCAACAGAGTCTCCCACAGCACCATAGGCAATAATGACTGCTACTTGCTGGGTGCCTACTGGACGCCTGGCACTTTACATGTGATCCCTTGAGATCTGGATAATTATCCCATTTTACAGATGAAGAAATCAAGGGCTCTGAGAGGTTAGGAAATTTTCAAGATCATAGGGCCTGGTAAAGCTGAGCTGGGGTTTGAACTGAGATCTGTTTGACACAGTAGCAAGGGCCTTTTCTCTCCCCAGTGCTTGTGGGTGGGGTAGGGAAAGGACGTTTTGCTTTGAGGTACGTTTAAAGCATTTTCTCAGTCGGCTGTGTGGTGCTCGTGTCACTTTGTTTCACCACAGCCACATAAGCAGAAATTGCTCTGGAACCTTCTGTCCCCGGGCTGGGCTTATATCCAGCTCCGAGCTACACTGGGAGAAGCAGTGCTTCTATTAAATTAATGTGCTCTAACACGAGTGCATCATTCCAGTCACCTGAGAATAGGAAGAGCCTTATCAAGAACTTGCTATTCATTTTAAGCCACTTTAATGCCCTCCAGTTTGATGCAAATTCATTTCATTAATAATTAACCGTACTTGGCAACGCTTTCTCTCAGTCTCAGTTCTCGGGTCGGCATTCCACTTTGCTGAACCTGAGAGAAATCAGGGTCGAACCAAGGGAGAAAAGAAAATGAGAGCACCAGCATCTAGCATTAACCCACCCACCCTGACCCCCTATGGAAACAGCAAGGTAACTACTGAAGCAACAGATATTATTATCATTATTATCTGTGAGGCGGTCTGGATGATCCCTGTAGTTCATCTTCTTAATATTACATGTTTAATGAGCTCATCCATGCTTTGATAGTGTGGCTTTAAACCTTCCTTTCGGGTAGATATTATAGATCCGTGGTTTCCAGCCTTGGCTAGGAATCAGAATCATCTCTAGAGCTTAAAAAATGCACATACAATCTACTAAAGCTGAACATCCGCATACTTTACGACCCAGCTATTCCACTCTTAGGCATATGCCCAACAAAAATACACACGTCCGTGCGCTAAAATATGTATTAGGATGCTCATAGCTGCACACGGTAGCCCCAAACTGGAAGTCACCCAAATGCCCGTCAAAAATAGACGGGAAGATACCATCTCAGACGAAAAAATAATTTACAGCCTGTGAATGAACGAGATATTGGGCTGGCCAGAAAGGTCGTTCGGGTCTTTCCATAACATCTTATGGAACAACTACACACAACAACATAGAGGAATCTCACATACCTAATATTGAGGATAAAAGCCAGATACAAGGAGTATGTACTGTATGACTTTATCTGAATAAACAACAAAAACATGCAAAACTGATCTACAGTGTTAGAAGTCAAGATGGTGATTTGAGTTGGGGGATTAGTGACTGGAAAGGGTTTCTGGGCTTGTGGTTATGTTCTATTTCTCGTTCTGGGTGTTGTTGGTTACTTGGGTGTGTTCACTCTTGAAACTTCAACCTGTACACTTATGTGTATGTGCCTTTCTGTGTATATATTACCCTCCAGTACAAAGTTTAAAATACATACACATATACCTACTGCTCCCAGCCCAGTAGCTTCCACACCCCCGAAACACACATACACACCCACTCACGTGCCCTGTGGAAACTAATTCAGCAGCCTTGGGGCTTTTATACCCTTTTCTTAAAGCTTCCCAGATAATCTGATACCATCAATGTCATCTCAGTATCCGCAGTTTACAGCATTTGCAGTAAATTTTGGTGGGAAAACAATATAATTCCATTACCATCTGCATGATATTAAAATGTGGGAGCTGAAAAAAATCAAATCAATTTATTGAAGAAGAGTATAAACTGAGAGCACTGTAAAGCTCATTTTCAGCTTAGAAAGGAGCCATGGAGGAACTCGAATGGTTTTGCTCTATGGGCCTAATGAACAGGACATAGCCTTTCCTTTTTCCAAACAACAGTCACATAATAATAACAGTTAACACTTACACAAGGCATCGCTGTAAATGATTTACATAAATTTACTTATTTACAACTCATAGCATTATTTGAGGCAGGGATCATTATCTCAGTTTTACAGATCAGGAAACAGGCACAGAGAGGTTAAATAACTTGCACATTGCCACACAGCTAATAAGCCCCAGAATCGTAATTTGAATCCTAATAGTTTCATTTCAGAATCCATGCTCTTGACCACTTCACTACATTTCTGTATATTTTATGTTGTTTAGTATTTTGTTTCCATTTTAAATGGACTATATTTAATATATTTATAATAAGTGGCAAACTATGTCCACTTGGATATTGGCATTGCTGCTAAAAATTACTGATACATGTGAGATGACTGAAATCAATAATACAGGTTTTACATCAATTCCTTTTTTGCAGTTTTATGGAGATGTTATTTACATATAACATATGTAGTTGAAGGTGTACTGTGTGATGATTTGATACACATATATAATGTGAAATGTTTACCACAGTAAGGTTAGTTAGCACCTCCATCAATCTCACATAATTACCATTCTATTGTGGTGATAACATTTAAGATCTACTCTTTTAATAACTTTCAAGAATACAAATAATACAGTATTATTAATTATAATCACCATATACTGTACATTAGAGCCCCAAAACTTATTCAACTTACAGTTGCAGTTTGTACCCTCTGACCGATATTTCCCCAACCCCCAAGTCCCTGGTAATCACCATTCTACTCTCAGTTTTTATGAATTCAGCTTTTTCAGATGCCATATATAGGTGAGAACACACAGTGTTTGTCTTTCTCTGTCTGACTTATTTCATTTAGCACAATGCCCTTAAGGTCCATCCACAGTGTCCCAAAAGGCAGGATTTCCTTCCTTTTCATGGCCGAATAATATTCCATTGCAAATATATACCACATTTTCTATATCCATTCATCCACTGATGGACAGTTAGGTTGTTTCCATGTCTTGACTACTGTGGCTAATGCTGCAATGAATATGGGGGTGCAGATAAATCTTCAAAATAGTGATTTCATTTCCTTCGAATATATACCCAGAAGTGGGATTGACGGATCATATGGTAGTTCTATTTTTAATTTTTTGAGGAGCCTCCATACTGTTTTCATAGCGGCTATACCAACTTATAGTCCCACCAACAGTGCACAAGGGTTTGCTTTTCTCCACATCCTTGCCAACACTTGTTGTCTCTTGACTTTTTGATAATAGCCATCCTAACATGTGAAGTGATATCTCATTGTGCTTTTGATTGGCACTTCCCTGATGATCAATGATGTTGAGCATCTTTTCATGTACCTGTTGGCTATTTGTATGTCTTCTTTGGAAAAATGTCTAGTCAAATCCTTTGCCCATTTTTTTTTAACATCTTCATTGGGGTATAATTGCTTTACAATGGTGTGTTAGTTTCCGCTTTATAACAAAGTGAATCAGCCATACATATACATATGTTCCCATATCTCTTCCCTCTTGCGTCTCCCTCCCTCCCACCCTCCCTGTCCCACCCCTCCAGGCGGTCACAAAGCACCGAGCCGATATCCCTGTGCCATGCGGCTGCTTCCCACTAGCTATCTACCTTATGTTTGTTAGTGTGTATACGTCCATGACTCTCTCTCGCCCTGTCACAGCTCACCCTTCCCCCTCCCCATATCCTCAAGTCCGTTCTCCAGTAGGTCTGTGTCTTTATTCCTGTCTTAACCCCTAGGTTCTTCATGACATTTTTTCCCTTAAATTCCATATATATGTGTTAGCATACGGTATTTGTCTTTTTCTTTCTGACTTACTTCACTCTGTATGACAGACTCTAGGTCTATCCACCTCATTACAAATAGCTCAATTTTGTTTCTTTTTATGGCTGAGTAATATTCCATTGTATATATGTGCCACATCTTTATCCATGCATCTGATGATGGGCACTTAGGTTGTTTCCATCTCTGTTTGCCCATTTTTTAATCAGATTGTTTGGGTTTTTTCACTATTGAGTTGTATGAGTTCCTTATATAGTTTGGATATTAACCCCTTATCAGATAGATGGTTTGCAAATATTTTCTCCCATTCTATAGACTGATTTTCATTTTGCTGACTGTTTCTTTTACTGTGCAGAAGCTTTTTAGTTTTACGTAGCTCCACTTTACTTCTGCATTTATTGCTTGCGCTTCTGGTATCATTTCCAAAACAATCATTGCCAAGACCAACGTCAAAGAGCTTTTTTTTCCCCTATGTTTTCTTCTAGTAGTCTTACATTAAGTCTTTAACGCACTTCTAGTTGATTTTTGTGAGTAGCATAAAAATAAGGATCCAATTTCACTATTTTGCATGTGAATATCCAGTTTTCCCAACACCACTTATTGAAGAAATTATCCTCTCCCCATTGTGTGTTCTTGGTGCCCTTGTCAAAAAACTGTACATCTGTGGGTTTATTTCTGCCTCTCTATTCTACTCCACTGGTCTATGTGCCTGGGTTTAGATAGTTTTATCATAATGTGTCTTGGAGAAGATCATTTTGGATTGAAAGTTCGGGGTCACCTGTTAGCTTCATGAAAGTGAATGTCCAAATCTCTCCCCATATTTGCAAAGTTCTTAGCCATCATTTTTTAAATAAGCTTTCTGCCACTTTATCCCTCTCTTCTGCTTCTGGGACTCCAATAATGCATAGATGCTTTCTTTTAATAGTGTCCCTTAATTCACATAGGCTACTACCTTCACTCTTTTTTGCTTATCTGCTTAATGATTTCATATGATGTGTCTTCAAATTCACTAATTCTTCTCTCTGCTTGGGCGAGTCTGCTCATGAATCTCTCCATTGAATTCTACAGTTCAGTTGCTATTTTCTCCAACACTAGCATTTCGGTTTGGTCATCTTTAATGGTCTCTACTTCTTTGTTCAACTTCTCACTTTGTTCATGTGTTGTTTTCCTAAAATCATTCGGTTATGTATCTGTGTCTTCTTGCAGTTCACTGAATCTCTTTAGGAGAATAATTCTGAATTCTTTGTCAGACAGTTCATAGATCTCCATTTCTTAATTTCCTTAAAACAAAGAATTTCCTTTGGTGGGGTCATGGCTCCTTGATTTTTCATGATCCTTGTGGTCTCACACTGGTGTCTACAGCTTTGAGGAAGTAAACGACTCTTCCAATCTCTACAGACTGGATTGGCAGGCAAAGCCCTTCCCCCATCAGCCTGTCTAGAGATCCTGGGTGGGCCATCTGGTGGTTCTGGTGGGCATTCTTGCTGCTGAAGTCCTTGGGCAGGCAAGTCTGGTGCCTGAGTCAGTAGGTGGGCAGGCCTGGTACATGGGTATACAGGGACCAGCCTGATGACTGGGTCCATGGAACAGGCTTGGTGCTAGGCCTGCCCAGGAGCCTGGGTTCACAGGGGTGATTGGGAACCTGGGGAACTGCCCAGGGCCACAGGAGCTGGCTAGTGCTGGGATATTCCAGGAGCCTGGTGGCGTGAGAGTTGCCCGGGGCCATGGCAACCAGCCAGTGCCAGAACCCAGCCGAGAGCCTGGCTTCGCAGGAATCCACCGGAAGCCTGGTAACACAGGGGTTATGCGGGAGCCTGCATTTTCAAGAGTCCTGTAACCACCGGGAGCCTGGTGCCAAGGATGCTACCTGGGGCCACAGGAGCCACCTGGGGCTGCCGGAGGCTGCCAGAGCCAACACGCACCAAGGTGAGAAGGGGCCTGGTTTCCCGGGAGCCTGCTGGAAGCTTATATCAATCCTTCAGCTGTTGGGAGAGACAGGCAGGTCAACCATGAAGTGAAAATTCCCTGACCTCAAGGACACTCATGTAAGTGTAGTTATTCATTCATGAGCAAACACTGAGCCAGCGCCTCCTCTGTGGCAGGCACTGTGCTAGTGCGGTGGACCCAGTGGTGAGCACAGTCAAGGGCAAGACTCAAGCCTCCCAGCAACCTCCCCATCCAGCAGGTGGACTGTTCAAATAGCAGAGGAGTTAGTGTAAGTGATCACAGTGCCACAAAAGCATATAAAATAGGGAAGCATCCTAGTTCGAGAGGTCAGGGAAGCCTTCCCTGAAGAAGTGATGATAACGTGAAATCTGAAGGATGAGTAGGAGCTGAAAGGGAAGGCGAGTGGGGCTGTAGAAAGAGTTTAATGCGCATGTGTAAATAACTAACGCAAATTAGAATGAACAAGTACTGTAACAGACACACAAAAAAAGCACAATAGAACCTTAGGGTCTTTTTCCTTTTTTATTAAATAAATCACCTGAAATTATCGTATTTCAAGCACGGACGTAGAAACGCTTGTATTAGATTTGGAGTTGCTCTCAAAAGCCTGGAACACAATGAGACAAAATCCCTGCAGGACAGGAATTTGAAATAGTACTTTCAAATCAGCCTATGCTGAAGGATTCAAGACATCAAAGTGAAAAAAGAAAATAATGGTGTTTACCTTTTCTGGGAGAAAGCTAGCAACAAAGAAGGAAAAAGAAAAGACCCTAAGACGCTGAAGTCATCAGTCACAGGAAGTATTACCGCAACACCGTAGGCCAGAACCCCCTCAGTCCCCCACCCACCACTGCTGTGCTTAGCTCTATCAGAAGAGTAAGGGCATCCCATTAGGCCAAAAGGCTTCGCGTGATATACGAGAAGTATGGTTAAGTGCAAGTTCTGAGACCGCCAATAGCCTCAGAATAAATCCAGGTGCAAAAACTAAAGATAAAGCGGCTCCACACCACCTCCTGATATGACCACCTTTCAAACTGTTCTCTAGTCACCACAATCAAGCAGTGTGATCTTTTGAAATATAATTCTGTCACGGGTCGTAAAGCCCACCAAGAACCCTTCAATGACATCCATTGCTCACAGGGTGAAAAGACACTCCTTAAATTAGCCTACAGGGGCTGCCTGCTCTAGCTTCTGCCAACCTCTCCAACCTATCTTGCACCCAGCTCGCTTTCTCTCTGTGTGTGTTTCCCCAGCGACAGCCTTCTTTCAGTCCCTCCTTCTCACCATATGCTCCACATTAACGCACGGGCCTTGCTCCTTCTAACTGGAATGCTCTCTTCATCCTCCTGTCTTTCACCTAGTCAGTTCCTACTCATCCTCCAGCTCTTGGCCCCTATTCAAGACAAACCATCCCTGGTCTCCCTGACAGTATCAACTCTCCCTATTACAAGCACGGGTAACCCCTCGTCCCTGGCGCCTGCTGTAGATGAAATTGTACATTCACTGTCTTGACCATTTGATTATTATCAGTCGGCTCCTTAAACATAAGTGCTGAAATCTTATCTGGTTTTGCTGACTTTGTATACACGGTCCAAAGCATACTTATTGACTCATATTAAGGGCTTCACCAATATCCATGGTATGAATAAAGAGGCTTCATGGAGCTTGTCAGTTCCTATGAATCTTTGGTTAGCATACTCCTATGCTTCCAGGTCACTCTCATAAGAACCATGTATAAAGCAATATATTTTTAAAATAACAGCGTATTATATCCCTGCAAGAGGAATGAAGGAAGGCAAACAAAAGTTGACGGTTTGCTACTCTAGTCAAATAGCATATTCTAATTATCTTGGTTACTCAGAAGTACAGTCCAAAGTCTTACAGCGGGAATGAGAAGGAAATAAATATTTAGTTGTTTTAACCTAATGTTAATCAAACAATATTCTATCTATAACTGGATGTGGCGGTTTCGTCATTTAATCCTAACATGTTTGAGGAATCTTTTTCCTGACATGAGAAAACACTAACTTCTTGCTCTAAAGGACAAAGAAAGCAAAAGAAGGCAACAGTGGTATTCCAGAAGGGCCTCTGCTGCTAATAATTTACATTTTAGACTAGTGTTTGTTTTCCTCCTTTATAAGATTAAACATAATTATCTGTACTCCTCACCTGTCCCATCGGGAGGTTGGTGGAATTAATGAGATGAGGTTTGTGGAGCGCTCGGAGCCCCTTAGATACACTATTATTAGAACTGTTAAGTAAAACATTGCTTCTGGTAACCCATGGGGTGACTTCCAGACGAGCAAGGCTGACACCAGAAAAAAAAAAAAGGAAAGTGAAACACTGAAGACAAAAATTGCTGTTTGGACAGCACTACTAATCCAGTAGCCACTAGCCACATATGGCCATTTAATTTAAACCAAGGAACTGTATTTTAAATTCAATTAAATTTTCATTTATTAAAATGCAAATAGCCACAGGTGCAGCAGCTTCCTCACTGGATAGTAAGCATTTAGAACATTTCCATCATCAAAGAAAATTCTGTGGGACAGAGAGCCATGAATCTAGGAGGGCCTTTTCCTTTCAGCTCTTTGCATGTCACTCCTGTTATTTGACACTTTTTAAAACCCTCACCCAGAGCAGTGATTTGGAACTTTATCCGCTAGAAGAGAGATTACTCATAGAGCTGAAGAGAGATTGTTCTTGAAAGACAAATGGTTCCCTTTCAAACTCATTTGTTTTGCCTTTTTGTGCTGCCTTCGCCTGGTTAGCACTGAAACTAAAAGCAAAGCGGAATGGGTTAAACGTTTCTCATTTTCCCCCGTCTCATATTTCTCAGTGTCCAGATAGGACATATAAGTGCTGAAGTCTGGGCAGAGAGTAAATAATCTGAGTGACCATGATAACAGAGTTTCATAGCTAGAAACTACGATGTCTGGTTATCCATAAGATAAAACATAGATCACTAACATATTCTCATAGGGAACAAATCCCATCTTGCATGAAATGCTGCTGCATCTCATTTTTCTCTGTATACTATTTTAATCTTGCTGGATTGGGGGGAGGGGTGGGGAACAGAAAGGAGCCCAATGCATTCTAACTTTGTGTGGGTGTCTCTCTGGCTTGGTTACCAAAGAAACCATTATGTTCCACACTATTCAAATAATGGCTCTACTAGCACTCTAAATACTTTCTTCTTTTCTAACCTGACTGCACTGCAGATTTAGAGTCACCATCTGTTGGCCAGCAAAAGAGAAGGGTTTCTGAAAATGCTACGGTCCTTTCCACACTGTTTTAAGCCTTGGTCTCAAGATTCCAAACTGAGAAGTCTGCTTCCAAGGCCAATATTTCCCAAGCTAACCCAGGATGCCATCTCCATGCACCACTGCACCGCCAAACTGCCTAAGTGAATGGTATTTGCAGACATCCCGTGAGGCTGCCAAGACTCCTGCCACCCATGCTGTGACGCTCCTCTCTTGCTGCAGTTTCGAGGGCAATGCTGCTCCAGCCCTGAAGTGTGGTAGGGGACCTGGTTCGCCCGTTACTCTGGGCACTGGAGTCAATCATGTCACCCACCCATGGATCTGATTTCCACAGCAGTGAATACAGCAGCTGAGACCACCTCTTTCCATAGCTGCCAGGTTGGGCTGTGTCCTCCAGAGCCTCCCACTCCACAGAAGACCCCAGGAAGGAGCCCAGGATGCTAATGCCCCCATGAGGGATCTTCTGGAAAAGTATTTGGTTTTCACCCCCTATTGACATTTGCCATTCCCCACCCACATTTTTCCCCAAGTTGTTTATTGAGATATAATTGACATACAACATTGTATAAGTTTAAGGTGTGGTGTAATGTGATGATTTGATACATGTACATAATGTGAAATGATTACCACAGAAAGGTTAGTTAACGCTTCCATCACCTCACATAGTTAACCTTTTTTTTTGGGGGGGGGGCGGCATAAGAACATGTAAGATCTACCCTCTTAGCAACTTTCAAGTATATAATACAGTATTGTTAACTATAATCACCATGCTATACATTAGGTCCCCAGAACTTATTCATCTCATGGCTGCAAATCTGTATCCTTGGATCAACTCTTTATGTGTATAGAGGCACAATGCACTTGGAAAATTCCCTATGAATCCGAGGCAACAAGGAACTAAGGAAATGAGGTCTCTTGCAAACCTCCAGGTCTTTGCAACAAAGGGTTCTGAGCTACTCTCCCAAGCACCATAGCCACTCATTTAGAGGTTTTACATAGATATTAAAGGGCTTCCAAATTTCTCTCCTTTGGGCATCTAAGTATAAATCTGGTGAAATTTTTCAGTTTGTCCAACCACAAGAGTGTTACTGATGGCGATTTAAACACAGGCAAGTTTTCTTAAGGCTAGTACTTGCTTCCACTTAGATAGACCCACATTACCACCACCTCTTTCTAAAACTGTACTTTAAGCCAGGGGTCTCCAAACTATTTGGATCAAGCATCCTCCAAACTACTTGGATCAAGCATACAAGAATTTTTTTGCACACCCCCAAGTATATGTACCCTTATTTATAAAGTACTTAAACTAATATATTATCCCATTACAAAACATGCTCCCCAAATTGAAACCTTAAAAACATTGAAAATGAAAATGCAATGTTATTTTTAAATTATGCTTAATGTTGTTTCATTTATTAAAAGTACAAAAGTCACTTTTGCTGTTACTGGGAAAATCTGAAAATTTGGGGAGCAATATGATCAAGCATGCTTTTTAAAATGTTTTTAAATTTAGCTTCCTTCAAAAGTCTTGTGCTAAGTTCAGTTTATTTTGATACTTGGATTTTAAAGCTATGACAGCTAAAAAAGAAGAGAGAAAGAGACAGATCCCACAAAGATACACAGATTCAAATGGAAGAAGTAAGGGTAATTGTAAAACTTGATAATACATGCTGTAAAAGAAATCTAATATCTTTATAACTAAATATCTGTAATAATAATATGTTTAGAAAACAGATGATATCTATAAGCCCCTTAACAAGGTACACATAAATGTCAGTAAGTGGCAATTTCCTGAAAACACATACATGAGTCATGGTACCACTGTCAACTCCTCTTTCACTTCAGGATATATGATAGATGACCAAGTAACATATAGGCAGAGTGTGGGCATCTATGTCCATCTGGATATTAAATACTCGTACAGTTGCCATATTTTGAAAATAAAATTATCAGATGCCTAGTAAAATGTGAATTTCAGATAAACAACACAACTATTCTAGTATAAGTATACCCCATTGAAACATACTAAAGAATTATTGTTTATCTGAAATTCAAATTGAACTGAGCATCCTGTATTTTATCTGGCAACCCTAAATACTAGAAAAGCTTAATTTGTTTCTTCTTTTTCTTTCTTCATTTTTTACCAAAAGTAAATACAAATAGGGGTTCTAATATTTCTTTCCTGCATGCTTGGCAATGGAGACCACTTCTAAGAAGCTATACCACCGGAGTCCCTGGACAAACTAGTATTCTCGTCAAATAGCTAATACAGCCAATTGCTAGTAAGAAAAACACACTCTCCTTTCATTTAAGTTTCTGAAACTACTCCCTTCCCAATCCCCTCACTATATTTTAATAAAATCCCAGGTCAGTGCTATGACTTACTGATACAGAATCTTCTTCATTTTTCCAGCCAGTAAGTCTACTCAAAGGGAGAGAGAAAATTACAGGTATAGCAGAAAGAAGTTTGAGCCACAAGTGCGGGTATGTGTGTCAAGTCCCCCTTCCCTGTTCTACCTCTGGTTTACAGGGGTAGCAGCAGGTACACTTTGCCCTCTCCAACCCCAACACTGACACCCAAGATGTTATCAACATTGAAAGAGATCGCTCTAGGAATGCAGTGATTATGGCCTAAGGAGTTCAAGAGAACACATGGCTGGACAATGTGTCCTTTTGCCTTTATACTAGAAGATTCTGAAAGGTAAATTTAACATGAGCAGAAAGTGACTTATCATTCACACTTTCCTGCATACTTTGAATAAGTCTGTTCAGCATCAACAAAGCACGGTAAACAACATCTGAGAGAGTCACTGCAAGCCGGTATTTATGGCAGCATGATGGCTGAGGCAGTGTCATGGGTAAGGAAATAGCCAGCATTAAGTAAAGCGTTTTAGGGAACTGCAGGGCAATAAGATCTACGTTGTTCCAGTATAACCAGGTTCCAAAGAGCCCTGGCACTCTGAGTGTCTCTTTCTCATGAAGGCAAGAGGCGGGTGGGGAGGTGATATTATCCAGGAATGGTGCATGTGACAATAAAAAACACTAATAGATGGGACCTAGACCTGAGCAAGTAGAGATTATAGCTGGACACGAGGAAGAATCTTCAGGTGTATTGATTTGACAATAAACAAATATGTAGGGCTTCCCTGGTGGTGCAGCGGTTCAGAATCCACCTACCAATGCAGGGGACACGGGTTTGAGCCCTGGTCCGGGAAGATCCCACATGCCGCGGAGCAACTAAGCCCGTGCGCCACAGCTACTGAGCCTGCGCTCTAGAGCCCACGAGTCACAGCTACTGAAGCCCACACACCCAGAGCTCGTGCTCCACAACAAGAGAAGCCACCGCAATGAGAAGCCCGTGCACCGCAACGAAGAGTAGCCCCCGCTCGCCGCAACTAGAGAAAGCCCGCGCTGCAACAAAGACCCAACGCAGCCAAAAATAAAAATAAATAAAATTTTTAGAAATACCAAATATGTATCTACTGCATCTCTACCCACTATCCTCAGCCTTCATCAATACACTGCTATACCTCACATGGGTCCGTGAATTTTTATAATATGCTTTACACTGAATCACTTACACAGATAGAGGTCCCACACGAAATATTCGTCAGTGCCCCACACACATTAGGGGTGGCCCTAGTGCCAAGCAGTCCCAAAGTACTCCTGTGCCGCTTGACTATGTAATTTGGAAATGGCACACAGCCTCAGGACATTCTCCTGGGCAAGGTCATCCTCCACATTATAAGGGGTAACACTTACTGAGTGCCAACTCTGTGCCTGGCTCTGGGCTCAGGGCTATGCATATATGAACTCATTTTGCACTCACATTAAATCATGGGAAAGAATAAGTTGCTTTGTTTTAAGCCACTGCATCTCAGAGTGGTGTTAGGCAAGCAATGTATCACCGAAATAGGTCAGAGTTTTTTGTTTGATTCATCCCCCCCGAACTGCTGTGGAACAGGCAGATCTCGGACCTTTTCGTCTCCCTTTTACAACTGCACAAATTGAGTCCTAAGAAGGAGGGAGACTGGCAAGGGTAGGCCAATGGCTTTCCCCTGAGGACGCGTAAAGACTGCGGAACCAGAACGAAGGCCTCAGCCTCCCAGACTAGACCCAGGCCCTGCCTCCCAACCATCTTGCCTCACTAACAAACAGGGGCAGTTCTGAAGTGACCTGACTGCATAGGGCTCTGCACCCCCTCGAACACACTATGCCCAGACCAGGAAAGCATCTCTTCCTTTCCCTGGAGCTGGAGATGTAGTGCCCTGGCTGGGGTCATTTGTGATCTCTGTAATGCCCCTTGTCTTATCGAGCAAACCTTCATTCTTGTTAACTCACACCCTTCAGAGGCAAGAGAGCAACAGAGACCGAGTGTGAGCACTGAAAACGCATGAAGACCAGCTAGCATGGGGTTGGGGGCAGGCAGCACGAACAACAAGATCCTTGCGAGTTTCTCCAATCATTTCAGCCCCAAATCTCAGCATCACTTGTTGCCAGCTCCCTTCAGAGAGAGAACACCAGACAGAGCCTATCTCCCCTCATCATTTGACCTCTACCAGGACGATCCACCAGGTCATCATTAGCGCCTAGTGCAGGGACATGGGGGGACCATTTCCCAACAAGTTCACATCACACGAGAAGCTCCAGCACAAGAGACAGGGGGATATCTGGAACTTTGTCCTTTCTCCTCCTTGCCAATTAGTTTTTAACTTGATTACTAACACGCACTTTAATCCAGTAAGACATGGTCCAAACAGAACAGAAGCCAACCTATAACAATGTACACATGCAGCCTGTGTGTGTTTGTGCGTATGTGTGTGACAGTGAGAGAGAGAGAGAGAGAGAGAGAGAGAGAGAGAGAGAATAGCGGCTAAAAGACGAGTAGAAGCGTCACTGTCACTGTCGCTCTGCTTGTTTATTTCTCTACAAACTGAACAGTTTGGGAGGAATCAGAAGATCAGAGGATACGGCAGTGAATGGAACAGACAAAAATTCTCATAGAGCTTACTTTTAATTTGTGGGGAGAGGTGCAAGAGATAGGCAATAAATAAAAAACAGAAATCATATGACATGTAAGATAATGATAAGTCACATGGAGAAAGATGAAGCAGGAAGTGAGGATGAGGAGTACACTTTGAGGGGGTGCATTTTTCAGTAGGGTGGGTAAGGCAGGCCTGAGGGGGGATATATAATAAAACGCAACATTTACCAAACTCACTGGCCCAAGGAAACTGTCATCGAGCAGCTCAAAGAAGTCAGAAGAGGTTTTGTTTTTTTTTAAAAAAGACATCTTTATTGGAGTATACTTGGTTTACAATGGTATATTAGTTTCTGCTCTATAACAAAGTGAATCAGCCATACATATATAGATATCCCCATATCTCCGAAGAGGTTGTTTTAAAAGGTAGTTTCAGCTAGGGAGGAGGAGTGTATCAATAAGCAGTTGTATTTGGCCACTAGTAATTCAAATATAAGTGGTCCAGGGCTTCCCTGGTGGCGCAGTGGTTGAGAGTCCGCCTGCCGATGCAGGGGACACGGGTTCGTGCCCCGGTCTGGGAGGATCCCACGTGCCGCGGAGCGGCTGGGCCCGTGAGCCATGGCCGCTGAGCCTGCGCGTCCGGAGCCTGTGCTCCGCAACGGGAGAGGCCCGCGCACCGCAAAAAAAAAAAATAAAAATAAATAAAATAAAATATAAGTGGTCTGAAACATAGTGGCCTAAACATTTCTTTTTCATTTGCATAAAAGAAGCATGGGGATAGGCCATTCAGAAACATAGGCTGCCTCCATGCTGTCATCGGAGACTTGGGCTCCTTTCACCTTTCTGCTCTACTCTCCCGAGTCCCTGAATTCCTGGTTTCCATCTTCAAGCTTGCTTCAGGCCAAGACAGTTGCTTAATCTCCAGCCATCACTCCTGTGTTCCAAGCAGGACTGTCCCTCTTACAGTCTTCTCGTAGGTCCTGCTTTTTTAACCAAGGACAAAGAATGGCAATTAGCCCATACGGCTCAGGAAAGAAGGAGGGTAAGATGGAAGAAGCGATCCAGTCTACAAAATGACCGCTTTCTATTTTAATGCAGTGGGTAGTGCAGCCTCCCACGGATCAGTACCGCAGCAGCCGAGCCCATGGTACCTATGGGAGCCCGTGGTTAAAGCTTTATAGGACAGAGCCTCCAGGAGCCAGGTCACCATCTCCCTATCACTAGGATCAATGCCCCACCCAGCTCTTGTTTTGTCTTTCATCATATCACTGGCCCTTAAGTTTTAAGGAACCCTAAAGTTCCCCATCCAACACTTGAATCCTCCCTCAACATTCCAAAAATATTTCCAGCCGGTAGTTCAAGCTAAAAACCTAACCTCCAAAAAGGATCCATCAACTGCTTCTGCCTTCTTACTGCTACCAGTTTCTACAAGCTCCATCATCCTTCACCTAGTGGTTAGCAGCCCACAGCTGCTCTCTCTGGTTCCACTCTTGCATCCCTACATTCCACTCATCACACGGCAGCCAGAATGCCATTTTAATAATGTAAGCCCAGCCGTGTCACTTTCCTACTGAAATCTCTCTGGTGGCTTCTCATCACACAGAGTAAAATCCAAACACCATCATCTGGCCGCTCCCCATCCCTTTCACTGCTTCTTTGCCGCTCCTCCCCTTTTCTCAGGGGCTCAGGGGCTCACATCCATTATCAAGTTATAATACTTGGTAATCCTCTAAATAATCCATTTCTTTCTATATTCCGTGTGTAGCATCTGTAAAATTATCATTTCCCAACTTCCTAATGTTCACACTGGCCTTTTTGTCACTTGAGCACACCAAAGTCCTTTTCACCTTACGGCTTTTACCTGGAATGCTCTTCCCCACGTGGCTGGATCCTTCTAATCATTCAGATCTCCACTAGAATATCCCACCTCCTCAGAAAGACGTTCCCTGACTTAGCCAGTCTAATGAAGTCCTATCCTTACTAGATACTCCCTAGCACATCACTCTATTTTTTTCAGATATGAAAAAATTTAACATGCTCATACATTTATTTCCTCTTTCATTATTACTATTATTAAGTTCCACGAAGGGAGAAACACTGCTTGTGTTGTTCTCCCCATATGTCCAGCACCACAGTGAATGGGACGTGATAAGCCTTCGATACTGTTGAGTGAACGATGTGATGTGAAATGCCCTCACTCTCCTAGCCACTCTTCTCTGAACGTCCCTCAGTTGGCTATAAGCCCTCTTAAACAGGCTCCAAAAAATACAACTCAATTCTTAGAATAGTATCATTAGCAAAGAATAGCATGGCACTCTTGGGCATTATATAATGTCCCCTAACATGGTTCAGTGGCTAATTTACAAAATGAGTTTTGCATATGGGTTCACGGATCCATTTTCAGAATTTTCACGGGTGAGGGAACCCAGGTCACAAATCACTGACCCCTATCATGCCGTGTGATGATGTATGATCATGAGTAAAGGGCCCCCCACAGCGCAGCAACAGAAAGGTCTCCCTAAAAGCAACTTGGGATGCACAGATGTATACTGGCGGCACCTCAAAGCCAAAATGTTAACCACATAACCATTCTTCTGATTTTACTGGTAATTACCTATTTTAAGAAAAAATCTAGAAGAGTTTAGACTTTTCATTGCATACTATTCCAATTTTTAGAGATGACACGGAGACTTCTATGCATTCACAAAATATCATTTCTTTTCCTCCCAGGCATATAGCTGGGTCACAGTTAGGAGGGACCGTATTACTGAGTTCCCACTGGTGAAATATGAGTGGAAGCGATCTACACCACAGCAAAGAAAGGGACTAGGTCCCTGAATGACTGAGTGGAGCGGAGCCACCTACACCCCCTACCTGAGTTGGAATGTGACACGAGCGAGAAATAAAATCTTGCTGTAGTAAGCCACTGAGATTTTTTGAATGGTTTGTTATGACACTTATTCTACCCTGATTTATACAGAGAATAAAATAAACACCGTGTGGTAATAATAATGCTAAATGTTCAGAGACAGACAATTCAACTTTCTGCAATCTCAGCCATTTTGGGCTGTTACAAATTATGTAGTTTTAACATCAGTGGGTGACAAGCAAAAAGCTAGTGGCTTCTTAGATGACATAAACATACTGTATTTGCTTTTCAAGTGCTGGAAATGTTTCTAACTAAAATATGAAAGAAATATCTTAACAGGCTGACTAGGGGGAAATACTCAACATGAAGAGACCAAAATGTTTTCCAAAAAGGGAAACAACTTAATATGGTCCCAAAGGCCTGCCCGGCCTTTAATAGAGGGACATCCAAAGTAAAGTAAAATTGCTGAAATTTAAGGGAAATTTTCTCATGAGGGTAGGATGCTATTAATTATCATTTAACTTAATGTTTATTTTTCTGAAGTGATTTTTTAAATTAAGGGAACTCTCCACAGTCTCTATCCTGTCCTTCTGGGGATTCATAGGATGAAAATGAATCACTCGTTTACATGACCACCCTTCAGATATTTCTTGCTAACACCGTATATTCAAGCCCTTAGATCTTCCTAAGAATCAGGAGACATTTTTCGGTGTGATTTCAGTTTTTCCTACCTTGACTCTTTCTTTCTATATTCCAAGTGTAGCATTTGTAAAATTGCAATTTCCCAACTTGCTAATGTTCCCTGGACTACCACAGCCCTACTCACTAATTATATACTACTGTATATATATGCTAGATGCGTTATAATGTATTTTATTTGTAAAATATGGATGTATCTTACCAGAAGAGCAAAAGTATCAATTATCTCTCACAAAATTTAACTTGCAATCTTTTTTAAATACACTCATCGCACTTCTACAGATTCATTTCTTTAAATTTTTGTTTCTCTTAGCATTTTCATTATGCCCCATTCTCTCATCCAGTAGTATCAAGTTTCCAGGTTTCCAGCTTCTGGTTTGAAATCCATGGCCTGTAAAGGGTTTAACTAAAGCAGAACTATAGAAAAATATACTAAATGAATACAGATGAGAAGGTTGTCTTTGGGTGGTGTGATTGCTTTCTGATTTGTGTCCATTTGGGTTTTCCAAGTTTTTTGCATGGACCATATAGTTCATTTTGTAATTAGCGAAAAAGTAAAAAATCAAGAATTAAACATAAAGCTTTCAGCTTCATATTGGTCTTAGGAGTCTCGTGTCCTCAATTTCATACTGAAAAGGAGTGATACAGCAAAATGCACTGCACTGAGCAGAATTCTTCTTCCTCCAAAGAAGACTGTTTAGAAACGAGCATCTTTTGGAGGCACCTGTTTCCTTTCAATGGGGACAACAGATAAAAGTTTGACTGAGAGAAATGCCAGTCGTGTCATGAGGCAGATGGATTAACTTTCTAATGTTTCTTTCCTGACAGGAAATCTCAAGTTTTACTCCTAGGCTTGGCAAAATATTTTTAGAAATATCATTTGTTCAATAGAGATGATGCATTTTACTACTTCTTAGAGCAAATCATTGATCCCTATCACCGTGGCATTAGGTAGGCATCGCAACTCATCCAGGCATCTGCCCTCAGCCTCAAATAAATCACTGACAGAGCAGTAAAGAAAAGGGAAATGCCAAACGGAAGTAGGGAGTCAAGAGGAAAAGATTTTGTGGTATCTCTATTTATGTCATTGCCTTTCTCTTAAAGGCTTTTGTTATTCTAATTTCTTTTGCACTTTCCTCTTGAGGACTTCTCTCATGAAATATATTTGAGCCTAGTACGGATTTTCCCAGCAGGTATTTTTGAGTTCTTCAAAAATTCTATGTAGACTCATGTTAAATACCATCCAAGGTGCATTTTAAATTAATAGGTCGAGCAGTGATGAAATGTATGAACTTTACGTATATGTATATATACACCTATGCACACATCAGTATTTACTGATTCAATTTTAAAGTTCCTATTTTAAAAAACTATCAATTCTCCAACCTAAAAGTTCTCATCTAGTTTGTTTACATTCATTTTATTATCAGGGAGGGAAGTTCCAGCTGAAGTTGGCCTCTTTCTCACCCCTCCCTGGTAACTTCCCCATGGTGACTTGCTGTTGCGACTTCCTCGCTAAGCTGGCTGCCCTGCTGGAGGATACCAACAGGAGAGTTTACATTCTAGCCATCTCCCGTGGCACCCACTCAGACACAGGGAAGTCGCACATTCTTGTCACACCAAAGGGTGGGAATGTTGGCTGCACCTGGCACTGCACCTCTCAGTTCTGACATTTCACCCTTACCATTACCCTGTGCCCCAGAAACATCAGGCCAGAGCAATGAAGCACCCTTCTGGCTTGGTGGCTCAGCAATCTTGGTCCAGGAGATAATCTTACTGTCAGATTTGGGGTGAGGAGGTTGTGTGGCTCAATCTGGTAGAAGGAGCAGGTAAGTTACATGTCCCCCAGGAAGAGGAGGGGGAGGGGACGGTCGCCACTCCATGAATCTCTATCCCCCCCACACACACCAAAGATGGCTTCCCACCCTACAGCCATATTTTACCTGATGGAGGAGGAAGCAAGCAAATAGGGAAGGAATGTTGGTGCGTGTTCTGCCGAAACGGGGCCTCTCAGCAGGCAGACTCCGGAGGGAGGTGACTGTTCCTACAGACTGGCAATTCCTGAACTCAAAACGCAGGGGACTTGGTGCCTTTTGTTCTCAGATGTGAGTTCTAGTAAAAATTTCATGGAAAGCCTACTTTGCACTTCACACCATGACTCTAAAATGATTTCTTTCTCAACTGAAGCTTTGACATTTTGGAGCATTTAACTTGATTTCCGGCTGCCTATTCCGTGGGGTATCTCCGAGGGAAAAATAGCAGTCCCTTATCAAAAAGCCTAACTATTCCTTACAGATAATTTCTACCATCCCATCCAGGAAAATTACTAACCTTTGGACATACAGCCCTGCAAAAAGCAAATTTAGAGCATTTTTACTCTTGATGTTTTATCTAGGATAAACGTAGAAATGGCTATGTGTATTCCATGTAGCACGTGCTTAGAAAATGTCATTGAACTGAGCTAAAGTATTTAGAAGAAATGAGGCTTTTAATTGCTGTATATAATTTTACTATGAACCTTCCCTCCAGTCCTTTGGGAAGATACTTGCTTAAAAAATGTGTCAATACTTTCCTCCAAAATCATGTCTGGGAATCCCCAAATGAGGTCCAAAGTCTGAGGTTCTAATCAGAGTTTCTTTGGGAAATGCCCATTTTATAGAGTAACATGGAGTGGGACAGGCAAACACACCCCTCCCACATACACATACACGCACAATATACCTAAGTCTATATATTAACAATAGTTCTGTAAGTGGTAGAATTCTGTTATTTTTAAGTTTTCTTTATGCTGTTGCATATCTTACAAATTCCTACAATTAATATATATTAATAATGAGATGAACGATGATACCATTTATTAAATTCTTATATCTGCCCGTCACTGTGATACACTTCCTTACTTTCTTAAACCTTGTTTAAACCTCAAAACAGGACAAAAAGTAGGAACTATGATTAACCTCATTTTACTCATGGAAAAACTACAACTTAGAGGTTTTTCATTGCACACCTGGAAAGATGGAACGGCTAACAGGTGGCAAAGTCAATATATGAGTCCATGTCTATCTGAATCTACGTTTGTATTCTTTCCACTACACCATGTGATATAACTGATGCGAGAGAACCTTCATTGGACCACACATTAGAAGTGCCTCACCATGATCAACGTGTCCACATTTATCGCCATGAGGTGGGATGTAAAATATTGCCCTCCATCTGAAGGCAGAATAGGAGATAGGAAGAAGGGACGCAAAGTAGGCATCTGAAAAGTTGGCTTTGTTTCCCCTACAAAGCATATAAAGCAATGTGGAGTGAAGGGAGATAGATGAATTGAGTACACACTCAAGACTATACTAACGCACAGCTGTGGATGGGAGGCCAACAGTTCAAGAAAACCTCGCCTACTCAGAGGTCCGACTTGCAGCAGCCTCAGGCAGTTGTAACCCAGGGGACCTCAAAATTAGTTTAAAGGACATTTGGGCACCACAGATGCCCCAAAGAGCTTTGAAATTAATAATATTAGAAATATGTACAGATACCACTGGTCTCCTCCAGATAACCATATGTGTGAAAAACAGCAATGGATTAGATACAGAACTCATTGAGAGCTAAAGAAAGTCTACCAGTGGCAAGGAACAAGAGATCAGCAGAGCAGGCAGAAGAAGTAGAAGTGTCCAAGCAGAGCAGTAGGGTGAGGGTGGACATTCAGTGAATGGACCATCTGAGTCCTCCATGCTTCAACAGCCCCTAAATATATTACAATATTAGAACAAGAAAGGACACTGGAGGTTATTGGAAGTCACCTTAGACCCTTCCCTAGTTTACAATGGAGTTGATGAAGTGACAAAACTATTGCTGCTAAAAATTATAATCCCAGGTCATTAGGAAGAAGTAATGATCATGTCAAAATACTATGTTTAAGAAGGCTACGAAAAGTAAAAATAAATGTAATGGCATTTACACATGTAAACTTATATTTTCCGAAAAATGTTCTTTTGTGAAATATCTCATTCTCTGGTGAGGTCAGATATATTGGTCATTATGATAAAACCTAGTAACAACAGTAGTAGAGGACATTCAGGTTTTCAAAGTCTACCTTCTCTTTTCATCTTCATACCCTCCCTATGAAATTGCCAGGTATTTGGTACAATTATCCTCACTTTATAGATTTGTCTCAGTGAAGCCACTCATAGTTGGCAGAGCCACTATTAAAACCTGGACCTCCTAATTCACAGTTCTGGGCACTTTCTTCCACGTTTCATTGCCTGAAAGCTTCTTCTGAGGAGTGATGCTAGATAAAAGTTAAGTACCTAAGAAAAGGTGGCCATGCAATATCACTTATACATTTATTCTTTCAACAAATCAGTTAGCCATTGCCACAAAAAGACTACAAAAAACACCCCAAACTAAGTGGCTTCAAACAATAGTCATTATACTCTCACAAATTTATGTGTTGGTTGAGGGGTAGATAATGCAGGATGGGTTCTGCTGGTCAATTCTGCTGCTCTCAGCTATGGACTGGCTGGCCTGGCTGGGACTTGGCTGTGGTGGTACAGCTCTTCTCCACGCCTCTCATCCTCCTCCTCCTGGGGCCGGACAGTGAGCCCAGGCATGTACCTCTCATGGCAATAGTAGAGGCACAGGAAGATAAGCCTCATTTTCAAGTATTTTCCAAGCTTTTGGTTGGCCCTCCAAGCCTCTGACCCACGAATATTCCATCGGCCAAAGCGAGTCACATAACCAAACTCAAAGCCAAGAGGCAGGAAAATAGATTCCTCCTCTTTAATGGGACAAACTGCAAAGTCAGATGGCAAAGGATATGGATATGGGAGGAGTGAAGAATTGAGCCCATGAACGCAGTCTACGACAGTACCTACCACATTCCAGGCACTGTGCTAGGCGCTAAGGAAACAGTGCTGATCATGATAGAAGCTGGCCTGCTAGAGCTTACAGTCAAAAACTGATCATTAAACATCTACCCACACAGACTCCACTGCAGTCTGCTACGACTATAATCAAAATTTAACAATAAAGGTAAATCTGTTACCCTTATCTTATCCTGCCTTTCTAGGAGGAATAAGTGCTTCGAGGGATTATCCATTATTTTGAAGTCCTTTCACCATTGCTCCCCTTCTGTTGTCATGCATATGTCATATGGTCTCATATAGATATATTCGTTCAAGTAAATCATTGAATTTATTTACAGAACCAATGAAATAGCCTTTCTCAGCTCTTCTGGCTATGGGTCTATGTGAGAATCTGTGGGTAGGATGGAAAATTTCTCACTTTAAGAAGCTGAAGACTTGCATCCCAGGGCTCCACCCCTTTCAAGTATCCTGTCTGTATCACAAAGTTGTTACTTAATTCCAAAACATTTACTTAGAGCCATCTACGTACCAGGCTCAGTGATCAGGGTTTTTCCATCTAATGATTCATCTAATCCTCATGACAATGTTGTGAGTAAAACTAGTAGAAAATGTTCCCCATATTCAACACATGGTTATTAAAGCACTAATTATATGCCAGGCACCGGGCCTGCCACATGAGAAATACATATATTTCTGGCCTTCAGAGAGACAGACCTGTAAACAATACAATTAAAATATAATGAGTTAAGAGCCCTTATAGGAGACAATGCACTTTAAAACGTTATGCAAATATAAGGTATTATAAGTAAGCATAGCTGTAGGTCTCGAAGACTGCATCCTGTTTTCAGAAGTGCCTAATTTATATACAAGGAAGTCTGTGGTACTGAGACAATTTGAAGTGAATGGAGGAATACCCTGACGCCAAACCATGTGCCACCATTGTTTCCATCATTCTGAGAAAATCCAATTAAAATAGAAAAAAAAAAGCATGATGCTTGCCAGACCAGCAGAAAAGTGACAGAGTCTTTGCAGATTCAAGAGAATACTGAAGAAATATATGTGCCCAGGACAGGGGATAAGGAAAGATGAGTAAACACTCCAAAAATCATATCGATTGAGGAAACTCAGGGCATAAACCTAAAAAATTAGAGCGTGGAGTGATCTTATTTAGGCATTGGTTCCAATTTCCTTGATATGAAATCAATGCCCATGAGTTCCAGACACACAAAAAAAGAGTCTATCAGCTCCAGCACTTCACAAAATAATTGTTTAAACATATAATCAACCTAAATACTTATCCTTCCCCCCATAAACGTTTTCTCTACTTCTTTCCTTCCTTCCCCAAATATTTCCTAAAGTAAAGCATGCTAATTGCTGGAAGGTACCGTATGACATCAGCCACTGAGTCAGCTTATCTTATCAAAAACTTTCACTGACAAATAGAAAATGTTTTTAATAAAGCACATACCCTCAGACATAAAAGGAGTTATTTATCACAAATTTCAAACCCCCATAAAGCCCAACCACTGATGACTAGAGATGTTACTTAGAATATCAGTGCCACAATCTCAGCACTGCTTTCACTAAATGACTTTGCCAAAGTTTTGAAACCTTCCTAATTCCATGAAAAATGGGTGTCTCTAACACTACCATGTATAATTAAGCATATACTGCTGTGCAGTTGGAAAATTCCATTGTCACCTGCATCAGCCTCAAAGATCAATTTGCATACATGGATCAAAGGGAACCTTACAGCTTGCTGGTTCATTTAAAAGTGAACCAGGACAATTTTAAGACCTTATTAAATCTCTCAAATTCATCAGAACAAGAATGTTTTGACTTGTAAACAGCAAAGTACTTTATAAGGGATTATGAGGGAGATGCATTCATCAATTGCTTGAGCTGAACTTTTCTGATGTGTTTGTTTTCATTCCTGGTCTCTCTCAAGCCTCAATATTCTTGAATCTTGTTCAAATTAATGGTATATTCTAAAATCAAATCGAATTGATATTATTGCATTCAATTAAACATCCAAAGCTTCGCCAGGTCCTCCGGAAGTGCAGGAGTGGAGAAAATATTGCTGACATGAAATAGAAACCAAAGCCCCTCGCATCTTCATGTTGTGCAACATCCTTCCAGGGGAACCAAGCAAGGGACAAGCCAGGCTGGGGAGTTATTCATGGCCAGGATAGAGGGAGGGAATGGAAAGCAGAGACCAGGGTCAAGGACAAAGGCCCACTTGTACTGGTGATAGAGGGTCACTGTGACTGTCCTTTACCTATTACCTCTCAGCTCCAAGATCACCTTTCTGTGAGCCTGGAGCTGGAACTCTGCAAGCCACAATTTCCCAGCACCCTTGCTAGCTGGCTTCCTGTCCAGTTTTCCCAGTGGGAGGCTGAACGTGGAGGAGCTCCTAGAGAAAACTGGAACGTGGGAGGAGGGGAAAGGGGACTTCCTACTTCTTTCCCAGTCTCTGTCACCATCACTCCAACAGCAGCCTCACCCTGCACCCTGAGAGGTGCCAGGAGCGGCTGGAGGATCAGTCATCTGTGCTCCCTCACTCCCTGGGCCATGCTACCTAGGCCATCAGAGCACCCACTGGATTACCCCCTTATTGGCCCCAGTACCAGCAGCAGGGCATCTGCTCCACGGAGGTCCAGGCACCAGTCACAACCTGCTCCTTTTCCAAGCCCCTGGGCTCTAAGACACCCCTTGTCCCTCTTGTCCTCTCAGCCCAAGCCCAGGGTGGGAACAGCTCCTACAGCTGTTCATCTAGGGCCTCCCTAGGCTTCTCCTTTTGTTCGCTAGCCTTCCAACACCCATGTAACCAATTCCTGTATTAAATCCCTTCCATTTAAATTCCTAGTGTAGTTTCTTTTTTTCTTGACTAGATCCTAATTGATATTCTCACCAAGGCAGTGACTGTCAATGAAGAAAGAAAGGGGAGTTTTCCATTGCTGGTGAGGGACTGGGGAAAGGATCAATACGTTATTTTTGGAAGCTGTAGAGGTGATTCTGATAATACTGCCATTCTCCACCATTATTCTTTCTGCCATTCTTCCTCCTTTAACTGTAATGCGGTTTCTGGGCCGTCTTACAAGGGCATACTGTGTGCATCTAAAGGTAGCTGCAATGGAAGAGATCTATGGGAGTCTTCAAGGAGTTCCTTTACCCATTAACCCCATTGGTCAATCCACCTACCACACAGGTGTCAATAGTGGTGATCTGTAATGATGCTAGACCATATACGACCATACTTCTGTCACTATTCATTTCAAAGGCTGCCCTCCCCAGCCAGTCATGGGAGGGGCACACGAGCTAACAACCCTCACAAGAATTAGAGGCCACACATGTAATTGTGCCTATACTCTGGCATGAGGATGCAGTCAGCCCACACAGGAGCCGAGTAAACAGAACCTTAGCCCAGGGCTTAGGAAAAGGTTCCCAACCCAAGACATTGAACAACCCCACCAGCAAATGTACTTTCAAAACCGGACTAAACATCTTCCACCCCAGCAGAGATCATAGCCCAGAAACAAATTCAAGCTAAAAACTCATTTAGAAAACTGGAAACTCTTTAGTATTGGTTTTTACACATGAATGCCATAATAATGTTGTTCTATCTGTAGGGTATCTTTATTTCTCTAGTGTTTTGGTTGTGTTGTATTTTGATTAAATATTAACCAACAAATATTTCAAGAAATGTAGGAGGATGATTCCCTGAATAAATAACTTTGGTTTTAAAAAAGATCACTTCTAGAAATTATTAATGCAATGAATCGAGATGAATACTTTAAAACCGAACTCTGGCAGATGTTCACTGCAGCATTTAGCTTCCCTTTCTGAGCACCACTGAGCCCCTCATGCCCAGAGCTAATATGACCTCAAGAAAATAAAACCAGTCTTGGCTCAGTGATTTAGAGGCAGTGGGGGGAGCTGGGAAAAAATGCTAATGGTTTTCAGTCAAACCCAAATCAAAATACAAGGCAGCCAAAGCAAATATGTATTTTTTTTCTTACACTTCCAGCTGACATTTGTGTGGCAGGATAAGGTCTTAACCCTGATAAATAATTTTTTGAGTTAACAGCCCCTGATTCGGTTTATCTTTCGGCTGGACGGGGGGGAAGGTGGGAAACACATGAAATCACAGGAAGGAAACAGAGGATAAGACAAATGTTTCACAATACTTCTATTGTATTTACCAATCTCTTAGGCTAGCTGCTGGCTCATCTTCAATTCTAGTCTTTACGCCCACCTAGCCTCCACCACACACGACCCACATCTTCACACATCTAGAGCTCTGCACATCAATATTTTCTCCATTATTTACCAGTATTCTTCTCAGCTCTTCTACATTATATGCCTTTCAAGTAGGGCTAACCCCTAATTTATAGGACAACTTACATTCAGTGTGACAGCTCTTAAACTTGTAGCAAACAGGAAGAAAAAATATTTTTTGATAAATGTATCCGTTTAAATTCACTCATACTTTCCCTGTTCATTGCTGGAAAGTTGTATGTAAAGTACATAAATGTAAGGATGCACATTTTTCTGGCAATCGTCTTGTGATGTCTCTGATATTCCTTAAATCTGCCCCCAACCCAAATCCTGCAACTTTATCTATAGAAGGGAAGGGAGCTAGTGCTGACTCAATTTGCATTCAGGGTACATTCCTTCTTAATTTATCTCCTTGTTTGTATTTGCTGAAGATAGGCATATGTCCTGAACATTTACTCTATATGATATGTTCTATATATCTGCCTGAATGATCATCAGTTTGAACCCATGAGCCTCCAGAAAAATATTTAACTTTTATTTTTGCCACTCCTCGCAACATGACACACAGAGAGATCCTCAGTATAGCAGATATGAGAGGCTGTTGGCACCCTGCCCACGTCCTCTTGTCATCCATCATTCTCTTACATGCCTTTGGCTTTCAAGGCAAGTCCCTGTGGCCCCCTGCCTGAAAGGCCACTCTAGCCATGGAAGCATGCTCTGTCCACGCATGGGGAAGGCCTGAAGGGCTAGGAGTTAATGCTGCCCCCAGTGTCTGTCAACAATGAAGGATGGGAGTGGGTGGATACACACCCCAGCTTCCTTACCCCTGGGGTGGAACAACTCTGAGGCATGTTGTACACTATCTTGCAGAAGCCCATGACAGAACTGACGGTCAGTCACCCACAACAGTAAGGCTCTCGTGAGCCTGTCTCTGTATTGGCTTCCTTCCCTTCCATGTCTCACTCTGCCCCTTTCCTACCAGTGCTTTCTGGGATGGCTCCCAAATAAACTACTTGCATCCATATCTTGTCTCGAGGTCTGCTTATGGGGGACCCTCTGCTAAAATCACTCGGCAAATGTTTTCAGTGATATGTATGGGTCTTTCTGCCCCACAGACTTGAACAATGAAAGGTCTCATACTTGGGAATGGGGGAATAAAAATGACTTTAGAGCTCTGTTTTCTAAATACACCACACATTCCCCCATAGGAGGTATGGGCAGGCACCAAAACCATATTATATATTGCTATCAGTATAACCTCTCTTTTGACCAATAGGCCAGTGAAGCCTTCGATAATGAAACACCTTGACTGAATCAGGGCCTGGACCGGCAGAGTTGAGTCAGGCACCCTAGGAAAGACACTGGTGATACTGCTGGACAAATGGTCCCCACTCCTCAGCCCATGGATCAATTCACAGCTAGGAATTAACATAGAAGCACAGGAGTCTCTTGGAAAGAACAGCTTAAGATTCCAACCATTTCTGTGTGAGGTTCAACACGACTGAAGCCACTTCATGGCCCTGACCACGGCCAGATAACAGAAAAGTGCATTGAGGTCATAAGGAAGGGTGGCCGAGAGTGACCACTTGACTGGATTTAGCAGCAAGGACGCATGTTGGAAGAGGACCGTCACTTGGAGTCCTCTGGGAGGCTGGCGCTGGAATCCGTCCGCACCCATAGTCCACTCCTGATTGAGTCTAACACTTAGGGAAGACACATTCACCATTGCACTTACTCAACAAATACTCTCGTGCTGGGCGAGGTACTGGGGATTCAATGGCCAGCAAAAGAGACGTGTCCCTGCCTTTGCAGACCTTACAGTAAAGTGTGGAAGACACATTTTAGACAAGCAGGAAAACAGGTAGCTACGTACAAAAGGTGTATCTAAACAATATCAGAAGTCAGAATTTCAAGGCAAAGGGGACGTAAAGGAAGCAGGCTGGAGAAAACAGCATGTGTGAAGGTCCTCAGGGGGCAGGGAAGATGGGATTTTTAATGAAGAGAAAGAAACCCAATGCAGTTAAGGTGAGTAGAGAAAGAGAGAGCGAGAGAGCGAGAGAGAGAGAAAGAGAACAACCTCACTAAAGTTTTGCTCTTCAACCTAAGTCCTACAGGAAGCCACTGAAGAGGTCTTAAATGGGAGCTCCACATAGAGGAATTCAAGGTCTAGGAAGGGGTCCTCGCCAATGTCAGCCACAGAGCCATAGTAGTGAAACAGGTAGATGACAGAGAGGGACAGAGAGAGACACAGAGAGAGACAGACAGAGAGAGAGAGAGAAAGGAAGGGAGGGAGAGATAGGGAGAGAAAGGGAATTTAGAACACTGTCTGACACATAGTAAGTACGCAGTAAATATTAGCTATTGAAGGACTCTTTTCTTTAAATAGAAAGGCCCTCAGCTCTTCAAGTAACTCCATCTTGGGGTAAATTTTTACAACCCCCAATATTTTTCTAGAAATGCTAGTGCCTACTTGATGGTCATTAATTAAATTAAAATTGTCTACCAATTTAACAGGGGATCTCAAACCTAGCTGCTCATTATAACTACCTGGGGAGCTTTTAAAAATAATGACTCTTGAAGATGGCAGAGTAGAAGGACGTGCTCTCACTCCCTCTTGTGAGAGCACCAGAATCACAACTAACTGCCGAACAATCATCAACGGGAACATACTGAACTCACCAAAAAAGACACCCCACATCCAAAGACAAAGGAGAAGCCACAATGAGATGGTAAGAGGGGCGCAATCACAATAAAATCAAATCCCATAACTGCTGGGTGGGTGACTCACAGACTGCAGAACACTTATACCACAGAAGTCCACCCACTGGAGTGAAGGTTCTGAGCCCCACGTCAGGCTTCCCAACCTGGGGACCTGGCAACAGGCGGAGGAATTCCTAGAGAATCAGACTTTGAAGGCTAGCGGGATTTGATTGCAGGACTTCGACAGGACTGGGGGAAACAGAGACTCCACTCTTGGAGGGCACACAAAGTAGTGTGTGCATCGGGACCCAGGGGAAGGAGCAGTGACCCCATAGGAGACTGAACCAGACCTACCTGCTAGTGTTGGAGGGTCTCCTGCAGAGGTGGGGGGTGGCTGTGGCTCACCATGAGGACACTGGGAGCAGAAGTTCTGGGAAGTACTCCTTGGCATGAGCCCTCACAGAGTCTTCCATTATCCCCACCAAAGCGCCAGGTAGGCTCCAGTGTTGGGTTGCCTCAGGCCAAACAACCAACAGGGAGGGAACCCAGCCCCACCAATCAGCAGTCAAGAGGATTAAAGTTTTACTGAGCTCTGCCCACCAGAGCAACACCCAGCTCTACCCACCACCAGTCCCACTTGCACAAGCCTCTTAGACAGCCTCATCCACCAGAGGGCAGACAGCAGAAGCAAGAAGAACTACAGTCCTGCAGCCTGTGGAACAAAAACCACATTCACAGAAAGACAGACAAGATGAAAAGGCAGAGGGCTATGTATCAGATGAAGGAACAAGATAAAACCCCAGAAAAACAACTGAATGAAGTGGAGATAGGCAACCTTCCAGAAAAAGAATTCAGAATGATAGTGAAGATGATCCAGGACCTCAGAAAAAGAATGGAGGCAAAGATCGAGAAGATGCAAGAAATGTTTAACAAAGACCTAGAAGAATTAAAGAACAAACAAACAGACATGAACAATACAATAACTGAAATGAAAACTACACTAGAAGGAATCAATAGCAGAATAACTGAGGCAGAAGAACGGATAAGTGACCTGGAAGACAGAATGGTGGAATTCACTGCTGCAGAACAGAATGAAGAAAAAAGAATGAAAAGAAATGAAGACAGCCTAAGAGACCTCTGGGACAACATTAAACGCAACAACATTCGCATTATAGGGGTCCAAGAAGGAGAAGAGAGAGAGAAAGGACCCGAGAAAATACTTGAAGACATTATGGTCAAAAACTACCATAATATGGGAAAGGAAATAGCCACCCAAGTCCAGGAAGCGCAGCAAGTCCCGTATAGGATAAACCCAAGGAGAAACACGCCGAGACACGTAGTAATCAAACTGGCAAAAATTAAAGACAAAGAAAAATTATTGAAAGCAGCAAGGGAAAAATGACAAATAACATACAAGGGAACTCCCATAAGGTTAACAGCTGATTTCTCAGCAGAAACGCTACAAGCCAGAAGGGAGTGTCATAATATACTCAAAGTGATGAAAGGGAAGAACGTACAACCAAGATTACTCTACCCAGCAAGGATTTCATTCAGATTCGATGGAGAAATCAAAAGCTTTACAGACAAGCAAAAGCTAAGAGAATTCAGCACCACCAAACCAGCTCTACAACAAATGCTAAAGGAACTTCTCTAAGTGGGAAACACAAGAGAAGAAAAGGATCTACAAAAACAAACCCAAAACAATTAAGAAAATGGTCATAGGAACGTACATATTGATAATTACCTTAAACGTGAATGGATTAAATGCTCCAACCAAAAGACACAGGCTTGCTGAATGGATACAGAAACAAGACCCATATATATGCTGTCTACAAGAGACCCACGTCAGACCTAGGGATACATACAGACTGAAAGTGAGGAGAGGGAAAAAGCTATTCCATGCAAATGGAAATCAAAAGAAAGCTGGAGGAGCAATGCTCATATTAGATAAAATAGACTTTAAAATAAAGAATGTTACAAGAGACAAGGAAGGACACTACATAATGATCAAGGGATCAATCCAAGAAGAAGATATAACAATTATAAATATATACGCACCCAACATAGGAGCACCTCAATACATAAGGCAACTGCTAACAGCTATAAAAGAGGAGATCAACAGTAACACAATAATAGTGGGGGACTTTAACACCTCACTTACACCAATGGACAGATCATCCAAAATGAAAATAAATAAGGAAACACAAGCTTTAAAATGACACAACAGACCAGATAGATTTAATTGATATTTACAGGACATTCCATCCAAAACCAGCAGATTACACTTTCTTCTCAAGTGCGCACAGAACATTCTCCAGGATAGATCACATCTTGGGTCACAAATCAAGCCTCAGTAAATTTAAGAAAATTGAAATCATATCAAGCATCTTTTCTGACCACAACGCTATGAGATTAGAAATGAATTACAGGGAAAAAAACGTAAGAAACACAAACACATGGAGGCTAAACAATACATTACTAAATAACCAAGAGATCACTGAAGAAATCAAAGAGGAAATCAAAAAATACCTAGAGACAGGGCTTCCCTGGTGGCGCAGTGGTTGAGAATCTGCCTGCCAATGCAGGGGACACGGGTTCGAGCCCTGGTCTGGGAAGATCCCTCAAGTCGCGAAGCAACTAGGCCCGTGAGCCTCAACTACTCAGTCTGCGCGTCTGGAGCTTCTGCTCTGCGACGAGAGGCCACGACAGTGAGAGGGCCACGCACCACGATGAAGAGTGGCCCCCGCTTGCCACAACTAGAGAAAGCCCTCGCACAGAAACAAAGACCCAACACAGCCAAAAATAAATAAATAAATAAAAATTTAAAGAAAAAATACCTAGAGACAAATGACAATGAAAACAAGATAATTCAAAACCTATGGGATGCAGCAAAAGCAGTTCTAACAGGGAAGTTTATAGCAATACAGCCCTTCCTCAAGAAACAAGAAAAATCTCAAATAAACAATCCAACCTTACACCTAAAGGAACTAGAGAAAGAAGAACAAACAAAACCCAAAGTTAGTAGAAGGAAAGAAATCATAAAGATCAGAGCAGAAATAAATGAAATAGAAACAAAGAAAACAATAGCAAAGATCAATAAAACTAAAAGCTGGTTCTTTGAGAAGATAAAGAAAACTGATAAACCATTAGCCAGACTCATCAAGAAAAAGAGGGAGAGGACTCAAATCAATAAAATTAGAAATGAAAAAGGAGAGGTTACAACAGATACTGCAGAAATACAAAGCATCCTAAGAGACTACTACAAGCAACTCTATGCCAATAACATGGACAACGTGGAAGAAATGGACAAATTCTTACAAAGGTATAACCTTCCAAGACTGAACCAGGAAGAAATAGAAAATATGAACAGACCAATCACAAATAATGAAATTGAAACTGTGATTAAAAATCTTCCAACAGGTCTTCCCTGCTGGCTCAGTGGTTGAGAATCCACCTGTCAATGCAGGGGACACGGGTTCGAGCCCTGGTCCGGAAAGATCCCACATGCCACGGAGCAACTAAGCCCATGTGCCACAACTACTGAGCCTGCATGCGGGCCTAGAGCCAGTGCTCTGCAACAAGAGAAGTCACCACAATGAGAAGGGGCCCGCACACTACAGCAAAGAGTAGCCCCTGCTCGCCACAACTAGAGAAAGCCCACGCGTAGCGACGAAGACCCAACGCAGCCAAAAATAAATAAATAAATTTATTTTAAAAATCTTCCTACAAACAAAAGTCCAGGACCAGATGGCTTCACAGGTGAACTCTATCAAACATTTAGAGAAGAGTTAACACCCATCCTTCTCAAACTCTTCCAAAAAATTGTAGAGGAAGGAACACTCCCAAACTCATTCTATGAGGCCACCATTACCCTGATACCAAACCAGACAAAGATACTACAAAAACGAAAATTACACACCAATATCACTGATGAATATAGATGCAAAAATCCTCAACAAAATACTAGCAAACAGAATCCAACAACACATTAAAAGGATCCTACACCATGATCAAGTGGGATTTATCCCAGGGATGCAAGGATTCTTCAATATACGCAAATCAATCAATGTGATACACCATATTAACAAACTGAAGAATAAAAACCACATGATCATCTCAATAGATGCAGAAAAAGCTTCTGACAAAATTCAACACCCATTTATGATAAAAACTCTCCAGAAAGTGGGCATTGAGGGAAACTACCTCAACACAATAAAGGCCATATTCAACAAACCCACAGCAAACATCATTCTCAATGGTGAAAAACTGAAAGCATTTCCTCTAAGATCAGGAACAAGACAAGGATGTCCACTCTCGCCACGATTATTAAACATAGTTTTGGAAGTCCTAGCCATGGCAGTCAGAGAAGCAAAAGAAATAAAAGGAATACAAATTGAAAAAGAAGAAGTAAAACTGTCACTGTTTACAGATGACATGATACTATACATAGAGAATCCTAAAGATGCCACCAAAAAACTACTAGAGCTAATCAATGAATTTGGTAAAGTAGCAGGATACAAAATTAATGCCCAGAAATCTCTTGCATTCCTATACACTAATGATGAAAAAGCTGAAAGAGAAATTAAGGGAACACTCCCATTTACCATTGCAACAAAAAGAATAAAATACCTAGGAATAAACCTACCTAGGGAGACAAAAGACCTGTATGCAGAAAACTATAAGACACTGATGAAAGAAATTAAAGATGATACCAACAGATGGAGAGATACACCATGTTCTTGGATTGGAAGAATCAATATTGTGAAAATGACTATACTACCCAAAGCAAGCTACAGATTCAATGAAAACCCTATCAAATTACCAATGGCATTTTTTATAGAACTAGAACAAAAAATCTTAAAATTTGTATGGAGACACAAAAGGCCGCGAATAGCCAAAGCCGTCTTGAGGGAAAAAACGGAGCTGGAGGAATCAGACTCTCTGACTTCAGACTATCCTACAAAGCTACAGTAATCAAGACAGTATGGTACTGGCACAAAAACAGGAATACAGATCAATGGAACAGGATAGAAAGCCCAGAGATAAACCCACGCACATATGCTCAGCTAATCTATGACAAAGGAGGCAAGGATATACAATGGAGAAGAGACAGTCTCTTCAGTAAGTGGTGCTGGGAAAACTGGACTAATGCCTACATGTAAACGAATGAAATTAGAACACTCCCGAACACCACACACAAAAATAAACGCATAATGGATTATAGACCTAAATGTAAGACCAGACACTACAAAACTCTTAGAGGAAAACACAGGAAGAGCACTCTTTGACATAAATCACAGCAAGATCTTTTTTGATCTACCTCCTAGGGTAATGGAAATAAAAACAAAAAGAAACAAATGGGACCTAATGAAACTTAAAAGCTTTTGCACAGCAAAGGAAACTACAAACAAGACGAAAAGACAACCCTCAGAATGGGAGAAAATATTTGCAAATGAAGCAGCTGACAAAGGATTAATCTCCAAAATTTACAAGCAGCTCATGCAGCTCAGTATCAGAAAAACAAACAACCCAATCCAAAAATGGGTAGAAGACCTAAATAGACATTTCTTCAAAGAAGACATACAGATGGCCAAGAAGCACATGAAAAGCTGCTCAACATCACTAATTATTAGAGAAATGCAAATCAAAACTACAATGAGGTATGACCTCACACCAGTTAGATTGGGCATCATCAGAAAATCCATAAATAACAAATTCTGGAGAGGGTGTGGAGAAAAGGGAACCCTCTTGCACTGTTGGTGGGAATGTAAATTGATACAGCCACTATGGAGAACAGTAGGGAGGTTCCTTAAAAAACTAAAAACAGAATTACCACATGATCCATCAATCCCACTACTGGGCATATACCCAGAGAAAACCACAATTCAAAAAGACACATGCACCCCAATGTTCATTGCAGCACTATTTACAGTAGCCTGGTCATGGAAGCAACCTAAATGCCCATCAACAGACGAATGGATAAAGAAGGTGTGGTACATATATACAATGGAATACCACTCAGCCATAAAACGAATGAAATTGAGTCATTTGTAGAGACATGGATGGATCTAGAGACTGTCATATAGAGTGAAGTAAGTCAGAAAGAGAAAAACAAATATCGTATATTAACACATATATGTGGAACCTAGAAAAATGGTACAGATGAACCGGTTTGCAGGGCAGAAGTTGAGACACAGATGTAGAGAACAAAAGTATGAACACCAAGGAGGGAAAGCCGCGGGGGGGGGGGGTGGGGGGTGATGAATTGCGAGATTGGGATTGACATGTATACACTGATGTGTATAAAATTGATGACTAGTAAGAACCTGCTGTATAAAATAAAATAAAATTCAAAAAAAAGAAATTATGACTCTTTGACATCCTCCAACAAATCAAATCAAAGCCCCTAGGAGGTAGGGTGTGAGCCTGAGTATTTTGGAGAGCTCCCCAGTTTCTTTTATATGTGTCCAGCTTTGAGAATCAGGACATCTTAACATGATTTAGTGTATTACTAAACAGCTAGCCAGTCTGTTCCCAGCCCAAGTGGGTTACAAGAGAGGTAGATTGAAGTTGGGATGAACTTGCTGACAGCCTGCTTTGGGCTGGGCATTTTTCATCCACTGTGTTATTCAGTATCAAAGAAAAATGAAGGGAATTCCCTGGCGGTCCAGTGGTTGGGACTCTGCGCTTTCACTGCTGAAGGTGCAGGTTCAATCCCTGGTCAGGGAGTTAAGATCCTGCAAGCTTCGCCGCATGGCCAAAAAAAAATTTCTTTTTTAATTTGATGAGGCAATCCTTTTCATCCCATTTCACAGATGAAAAACAACTGATACTCAGAGAAGCAAGTTGCCCAGGTCACACAACAAGTAAATGGGGGGAGAGATGCAAGATTCAAGCTCTAGTCCCTTTGTGTTCCAAATCCTACCATCTGTCTACTACTCCCATACTGCTTTCTAAGACAGAGGTGGATGGTTGAGACCCTTGAGAAGCCAAAAAGAAAATTAGAGTCTGAGAAGGTGGTGGCGTTGAGAAGGGTCATGGAGGGAAGTATCAGAGGACACAAGACACACTTTCCATAAGTCACTTTTTCCCACGGACAGTGCTGCCAGCTCTGGCAGACCTCTAGGCAGCCTCCCCTCACTCAGAAACCTCTCCCCGGGTTACTGAGGCGTCATCCATGATATTCGCTCTTTCTCTCACACCCCTCATCTAATTCTTCAGGTTTTTTTAACTCTTTTTTTGTATTAAATCTTTGGCTGCAGCGTGCGGCATGAGGGACCTTAGTTCCCCGACCAGGGATCAAACTCTCGCCCCTGCAGTGGAAGCATGGGGTCTTAACCACTGGACCACCAGGGAAGTCCCTAATTCATCAGTTAAGTCCTATCATCTACGCTTTTCAAGTATCTCCAGGATCTAGCAACTTCTCACTCTCCACGCAGCTACAACCCTAGACCGAGTCGGCCCGACGCCCTCCCGGGAGACCGTGTGAGCTATGGTGGGAAAGAGAAATCGAAATCGGAGCGTGCTGATCAAGCAGGCAGCTCCCTTTCAAACCCTCCAGGGCCTTCCCATTTCATCCAGACCACAATCTCGACCCCTCACCGTGACCTCGGGGCCCTCCAAGCTCTGGGCCCACCGATTTCTCCAGCTCCATCTGCTGCAGTGCTCGCTCTCCCTCTGCCTGGCCTTCCACCTGTCCTGCGATGCTTGCTGCCCTCTCAGGGTGTCCCTGCATGTCGTTTCTTCCCTCTGCTTCTCCTCACTTAGCTCTCAACTCCACTGTCACCTCTTCAGAGAGGCCTCACCCGGCCACCGGAGCTAAAGAGGCCCTCATCCCCACCTTGCTGGTCAAGTGCCCGGCGTTCAATCACCACTTGCTTACTGGTGGCCATGCTTTTAAAAGTGTAACTGTGTCCGTGGCCAGAAGGATTGTGATTCTTTGGTTGGAAATTCTACTCATCACACTCCGACCTGCTCTTCAGCGTTGAACTCATCGCCAGGCCTCATTCTCTGCTTGCAAAATGAGAAAAATGATTAACGTGAGTCTTCAGGCGACCTTCTGACCGAGGACTCAATGTCTGTCAGCGATTAGACTCCCAGTGCCACGTTCAGAAAGAGGGACCACCCAAAGCCAAATCTTTATCTTGCACCTTTGCTTTGCGTTTGATGTTGGCTTTTCGTTTGCATTTAGCACATTCGGGAAGGAGGCAAATAAACGTTACACTGGCTGACACTGTGTGAACGTGCATCAGGTTCAGTCAGGGCAGGAAGGCTGGGAGCAAACTGTCCCCAGAAATCCCCACAGGCTTGGACCAGACTCTAAATCCATTAATCTCCTGCAAGATAACCACGTCTACTGCCAATAAAACATTAACAGCACCATTTCCTGGACTTGGCATTATCTAAGAGTCCAAACAGACCCAGAAAATGGAGCACAGCTTCTACTCCAGGCCGTTCACGAAAGCGTGGATGGTGCATGGGACAAACGACAAAGCTGCCCCTGTGGTTAGTGTCTGGGCTTCTGTCTGCCCTCCTTAATGGCAACATTAACCTGCTTTTCTCCTCTTTGTGGTCAGAAGTTCTAAACCTGTGGACCACCATGAGGTCTATGGGTAGATTTCAGGGGGTCCATGACTTTTTAAAATATTTATGTATTTATTTTGGCTGGGCCAGGTCTTATTTACAGCTCGCGGGATCTTAGTGGAGGTATGTGGGATCTAGTTCCCTGACCAGGAATCGAACCCGGGCCCCCTGCATTGGGAGCGTGGAGTCCTAGCCACTGGACCACCAGGGAAGTCCCAGGGGGTCCGTGACTTGAATGGGGAAATTTTTACCTTTTTGTTTTCATTCTCTAACTGAAATTTGGCATTTCCTTCAACTCAACATAGGCAGGAAACCTCAGCAGTACTAGCACTGCCTGTGACTTTGTCACCAATAAAATTCAAGGTCGTTGTCATATCACATTTTGGTTGTTGCAGAGCTCAAAACACAGTGAACACCCATCACTACTTCAAAATCACAACGGTTATTAGACCTATCGCTAGACCTTATTATTTCCCACGTTGATAAAGCAGGACACATATTACTCTAGCACAAATCTGGGGGTTTTTTTTTAGTATTTTGACAGCAGTATTTCTTTTTTTTTTTTTCTGGCCACACCGCACTGCTTGTGGGATCTTAGTTTCCCAACCAGGGATTGAACCCAGGCACTTGGCAGTGAGAGCACGGAGTCCTAACCACTGGTCCACAAGGGAATTCCCATACAGCAGTATTTCAATATAATTGATTTCCTTTGTTATATGTATTTTATTTTATGTATTTTAAAACATTTTCTGAGAGGAATGCCACAAGCTTTACCAGACTTCCAAAGCCAAGCTCCCCCCTCAGATCCCATATTAAAGTGGCCAAATCCTCCCACTGACACTTCAGAGAAGTTTTTGCCTTAGGCAACTTTGCAATGCAGATAAGTTTATCCTATTTGTCTCCACACCACACCCCACTCTGTCCTGTGTCACTGTCCCTAGCAGTGTTTGTTAGCTTTTGTGGGCCATGCCACCTTTTAATAAACATTCATGACCACCTTTAATGATGGTCTATGAAATGCTCTCTGAAATGCAAAACAAATTAAACACTGTGATTAAAAACCACTCAGTGGGGCAAAGTGCTGCTTTGTTTTAAACCATCCCATTTCAACTCTGCCAGAGCTTCTGATTCCCCGATCTCACCAACAACCTTCTGAATGAATGCCCTTGTGAGAGGATACACACCTAGAAATCACCCTGTCCTTGGCTACCCTCTCCAAGGTATTTACCTCACTAAGCACCCTAGGCCGACCAGAATTGCAGGCTAGGACAGGCTGGCTTCTCCCATTCCTGGCCCAGGATGTAAGGGAGAGGGGCTCATTGGTGTGATGCGGGCAACTCCTCTTTTGCTTTAGTTCTGAGATGGCAAAGGTAGGGTTTCTGGAAAAGTTTGCTAAGACACTAAAGAGAAAGGTAGAAACCATGTAGAAAATGCAAACGTACAGAATCACTTGTCTTCACGGAACGGATTTCTTATCCCGGGGTGAGCGCAGTCTGGCTTCACACTGACTGGCCTGGCATGGATCATTGGACACTCAAGCCCCTGATAGTTTACTTCCCTCTGTCTGGCTGGGATGTGAGACTTGGCAACTCTGAACCCTACCCAGAGGGAGCTTATGGTTGGCACAGCTTCTAGGTCTGGCAGGAGTCAGGCCCTGCCAGCGTCAGCTTCCTGACTCCCCTCCAGGT
Organism: Phocoena phocoena; assembly: GCF_963924675.1. Lineage (NCBI taxonomy): Eukaryota > Metazoa > Chordata > Mammalia > Artiodactyla > Phocoenidae > Phocoena > Phocoena phocoena. Next base: position 19,678,892 of record NC_089240.1, read on the forward strand.
GTGGGAAGAGTGAGAAAAGAAGGGGGCCAATGCAAGAATCGAAAAGAAAGCCAACATTTGAGGGGCAGGCCGAGGATATGGACTCAAGGGAGCAGTACAGAAGCAACAATGGTGGAGACGTGCCACCCGAGGGTCAAGAAACGAGCACTGTGCGGGGCCCAGCCGAGTGTCCTTCTCTTTGGTTCCCCCTTTAGGCCACTACTGGTACTGCACCTAGTCGTGCACCCCAGCCGGGGTACAGGTAGCCCTGCCCAGGCCTGCAGACACACACACGTACACCCTAGTTCCTGCTTAGTCCTCCCAACACACATTTCCCACCTCCTTCTCCCTTTTCTGACAGGCGTAAAACCCTAATCTCTTTCCCAACCTCTCTTGATTTTAGGAGTAGCCATGTGCTACAGGTCTGGCCGTGCAGACATAAGGGGAAGTCTGCTGGGGTGCTTCTGGAGAAAATATCCCTTTCCTTATTAAAGGAACAGACGTAACTTTGCCCCCTTTTCCTGCCTGAAATGAAACTGCGATAGTCATATTTCAACCATAAGGCAACAAACACGAAGGGAAGGCCAGGAGAAGGGCACAGTTGCCATCTCTAATGTTCTTGAGCCACTGAACCAAAGCCCAGCGGCTACCTCTAGATTTTGGATTATGCAGGAAAAAATCAGTCCCTTTTTGTTGAAGCCACTCTTAGTTGCATCTTGTAACTTGCGGACAAAAGCATTCCTAACTCATACACCACAATAGTCTTGTCCTTCCAACATCTATCCATCAACTCAAGGTAACAACTCTGCTCCATTCCCAAACCCATCTGCTGTGAGGCCGACCCCTCCCTAGCAACCGCTGAGACTACCCAAATACTGATGCCACAGGTGACAACCCTTGGATAGCACTACTAACTGGGTTCACATTCAATGTCAAATCCTTCTCTTCTGGTTAATTATATCTAGCTCCAACCTATCCTAGATCTTGGGTTTGTCTTATCACCCAACGCCCTACAAAGAGGTTCCACAGCACACAGTTGCAGAAAGACCAAGTACGTGAAGTTCTTGACATCGATTTTCACTCAAACCTCACTCCTTCATGAAGTCCTCCCTCATCACCCCAACATGAAGTGACTTCCTCATCTTTGAATGCCACTACCATTGCACCACTCATTTAGTGCTGAACACTTACGGCTCTCTTATGCGTTGGTCTTAATTATCTTCCACATCCAGCAAGCCTCCCCAACCCTCTCAGTCTTAGTCACCCCTAATACCAACTCTTGCAATGCCTTACGCATTCTTCTATTAAAGTCCTCACCAGGTTTTTGTCACCTTCTCTACATCCTCCAGTAAAGTATGACCTTCTTTAGATAGGGATGCTATCTTACTCACAACATTTACCAGTTCTCAAGTTGGACACAGTACATATTAGGTGCTTAATAAATTTATGTTGAATGAATGAAGAATCTCATCTCCCTACCAACACATCAAGCTCATTGAGAACAGGAATCTAGATTTTTGCCTCCTTCCACCCACCCCTAGTGATACACACGGTGGGCTTATAATAGATATTTGGTCACTGATTTGTACAGACAACCATGTTTTACTTCAATAACTTCTACTTGACAGCTAAGGAACATGATTTTGCTTGTATATGCACATATATAAACATGTAACCGTGAAATATGTATGTACAAATATATACAACACTTAGTCAAGAGGTGCCAAATGAAAGCTTGGCTTGGGGAAACTTTTTTCCCACCAAACTGCCTGGTGGTTTGACTCAACCCTCCAACTGTTCTTCCCGCACGCATACATAGCCTCTATTATTTTCTCACTAAAAGCTTTGCAACAAAAATCATCAACAATTAAAAGGAGCCACTATTGAAGAAGTTCTCAAATGAAGCAGATCAAGATAAGAGGGTTTATCGCCGGTAAGAGCAAGGTGCCTTCTAAGGCCAGTTTAACACTGATACAAATACCCTGTGACATTACTCAGGAAAAGTCCACCAGGGCTTCGCTAGTGATGTTCTCGGGAAAGAGATAACCTTGCAAAGCACAATCCATCACTCACATCAAGGGCTGACCACTGAGACACGATGGTTCTAACCGAGACGTTTAAGATATTTAAAAGGATGACCTCCATCCCCTTTCTTCCAGGTGGGAAATGGTAGTCAAGTGATTCTCCCGAATCCAAATAGAAAGGCACACAAGGGTGAGGATGGGGTAGAGATGGCCATGGCGTTGCCTGAGGAAGTGGACGTTGGCAGGTCAACTGTTTTCAAACAAAGTAGAAGGGAAGACTCTGAAAGCATAATTGTTAGATTAAAATTATGAAAATTCATGGCGGGGAATAGCTCTTATGGGAGAGAGTAATTTTATAAAAAGTTAAAAAAGAAAATACCCAGGAGTCATCTGAGACAAAACTTCAAATTGGACTGGAAAACATACAGAACATACAAAGTAGGAATTTTCTTGCATTATAATCTTCAAGCCAAGGGGAGACCTAAAGCACTCTCAAAAAACATGGGAGTCACCGATGTTCAACTTTCTCTTGGACCCCAAATCTTAAGGTAACTGTTAGTCCCAGTCCTCTCAAATATGGAGAGGAGGCATCAAGAGGGCATTAAGTGAAAAATTAGTATTTTATGTTGTTAGTGTCTAGTTGACAGCAGATCTCTACTTTGCCCTTATCTTTACCCCAAAACATCCAAAGATGACTCCTCAGGGCTTCCCTGGTGACGCAGTGGTTGAGAGTCCGCCTGCCGATGCAGGGGACACAGGTTCATGCCCCGGCCCGGGAAGATCCCACATGCCGCGGAGCGGCTGGGCCCGTGAGCCATGGCCGCTGAGCCTGCGCATCCGGAGCCTGTGCTCTGCAACGGGAGAGGCCACAACTGTGAGAGGCCCGCGTACCGCAAAAAAAAAAAAGATGACTCCTCATATATGCATTAATATATAATTGTTTTCTCTTTCTGACTGACTTCCCTCTGTATGACATCCACTAGGTCCATCAACATCTCTGCAAATGGCACAATTTCGTTCCTTTTTATAGCTGAGTAATATTCCATTGTATATATGCGCCACATCTTCTTTACCCATTCCTCTGTCAATGGACATTTAGGTTGCTTCCATGTCCTGGCAATCGTACATAGTGCTGCAATGAACATTGGGGTGCACGTATCCTTTGGAATTATGGTTTCCTCTGGGTATATGCCCAGGAGTGGGATTGCTGGGTCATAAGGTAGATCTATTATTAGTTTAGTTTTTTTTTTTTTTTTTTTTTTTTTTTTTGCGGTACGTGGGCCTCTCACTGTTGTGGCCTCTCCCGTTGTGGAGCACAGGCTCCGGACGCGCAGGCTCAGCGACCATGGCTCACGGGCCCAGCCGCTCCGCGGCATGTGGGATCTTCCCGGACCGGGGCACGAACCCGTGTCCCCTGCATCGGCAGGCGGACTCTCAACCACTGCACCAGCAGGGAAGCCCTATTTTTAGTTTTTTAAGGAACCTCCGTACTGTTCTCCATAGTGGCTGTAAAAAAATAGGTAACTAATGAGAATCTACTGTATGGCACAGGGAGCTCTACTCAATGCTCTGCGGTGACCTAAATGGGAAAGAAATCGAAAAAGGAGGGGATATACGTATACATATAGCTGATTCACTTTGCTGTACAGCAGAAACTTACACAACACTGTAAAGCAACTATACTCAATATAAACTAAAAAAAAAAAAAAAAAAAAGATGACTCTCGCCAGAACTCATGGAGAATTCTGGTCCTCTGTGGAGGTGGTATTAACCTCTATACCGGAACAGTAATCTATACCAGATGTGATAGGCTGAATTGTCCACCTCCTTCCCCAAATTCATACATTAAAGTCCTAACCCCTAGTACCTTATTTGGAAGTAGGATCATTGCAGATGTAATTAACTAAGGTAAGGTCATACAGAGTAGAACAGGCCCCTAATTCAATATAACTGATGTCCTTATAAAAAGGAGGAATTTAGAGACACACACACCCAGGAAGAACACCCTGTGAGCATGATGAGACTACACGGAGGGATGCCAGAGGTTGCCAGCACACTGCCAGAAGGTAGGAAAGGAGCATGGAACAGATTCTCCCACACAGCTCTCAGAAGGAACCAACCCTGCCAACGCCTTGATCTCAGACTTCCAGCCTCCAGAACGGTAAGACAGTAAATTTCTGTTGTTTAAGCCACACAGTTTTGGGTATTTTGTTATGGCAACCCCAGGAATCTAACACACCAGATTAATCACTGAAGCTTCCAATATTTGAGTTCCCAAGCGCCAGCTCCTCCATACATTATCTTACGACCGCTAGGGAACTACCACTGCCACCATTTTCAGAGTTATCTTTAAGTTGCCTTCTGCCTCTGGCCCCTTCTTATGTATTTACTTCTTTCCACAGTTAGAAAAATCTGTGTTTACTGATTTCTAAGATGGGCTTGATGCAAAGCCATCTGTTAAATGAGAAAAATCCCTGTATATATGAGATAATCAACAAATATGGTTCCAATTAATGATTTTTAAATTACCGTTTAAATATTTACTTGGATTGTGCCCATATGATGTCAAAATAACCGATTTGCACGTGAATATTTCCGTCAAACAATTAGCTGTTTTGTCTATATGATGCCAAATCATGTGGTTGGTTGTTGTTCTATTACCATATTGACTGGACTGACCAGTGGGTTTTGGCATCATAAAGCATAGCCTGGATTCCTTTATGAGTACCAGGAGACTAAGCCAGAGACATAAAAAGGTATTTCTTTTCTTTAAATACCCAAGGACTATTAATAATGAAATATTACAGTGGAGGGAATCTTCACTAAGAAAGTATCACTTAATAACATTAGTTAGTCCTTCCTGTGGGATTCTGTCACCACTTAATTTCACCTTTATTGTTCTATAGGGGAGTTCATTACCATGACTTAGGTGATACTACTGCTTATGGAGACCAAAGTGTTGTCACTTCAGGTGAGGCAAATTAAACAGAATGCCTACCGGACTGATAATAAATAGGGAGGTGCAGAAGTGGGGGAAGGGTCATGAATACATATGTTCTTATTGTTCTCTTTTTCCCACTCCTTAATTTTCCTCACCAGCCACTGGCCAGATTGACGGGGACCGGATGGATAAATGTAGGGTGGAACAGGAAGGAGTAAATTGGGGTGAGTAGTTTCAACTAGAGAAAGGGGATAAAGTGAATTTGACAAGCTTCCAAGTGGGTCCAAACCAGACCCACTATTGTACCTCAGGTACCTCAGGTACCTCAGGTACCTCAGCTCTGGTTACCCTCAGAGCTATAAACGACAGTTGGCACATTATGTCTTTGTGGCCTTCCCACAGCTCCCTCTGAGTCTTTCATCTCCCTTTGGCCTCGCCCTCCTTTCTTTCCCATTCTGAGTGTAAACTGAGAGAGCATCCTAGTGGCCCCAACTGCCATCTTTGCTGTTCCATGGCTTAAAGAAATCCCCCCAAATTGGAGATTCTGTGGAAGGTTTGGGCATCCCTGGTAAGATGTGGACATCACAATCTGAAATTCAAAATCCCCAAACAATGAGCTTCCACATGTATCTAAGTAATACACTAGTCCAATCAAGTATATTTTCCAGACAATCTCATTATCCGAATTTTTATTAGGATATTACAGGGATTTTCAAGTAACATTTTGAGATGTAAAAAAAAAAATGTCTTTCATCACAAAGGGAGAATTTAAAAGACAGACAAATCCGGGGGGTGGGGGGGGGGGTTGGGATGAACTGGGAGACTGGGATTGATGTATATACACCACTCGGTATAAAATAGATAACTGATGAGGACCTGCTATATAGCACTGGGAAGTCTACTCGGTGCTCTGTGGTGACCGAAATGGGAAGGAAATCCAAAAAGGAGGGGACATGTGTATACTTATGGCTGGTTCACTTCGCTGTGCAGCAGGCGCTAGCACAACACTGTAAAGCAACTACACCCCAACAAAAACTAAATAAATAAAAGACAGGCAAATCCAGAAAGAGACTGCAGAAAGGTTTCGTGAACTACCATCTAATAATAAGCAGAGAAAAAATCAGCATAAATATGATGGAAACAAACAAGCAAACAATCAAAAAACATTGCCCAATGTAAAATGGTTCAGGCCCTTTGGAAAACCGTTCAGTAGTTCCTCAAAATGTTAAGCATAAAGTTACCACATGACTCAGCTATTCCATTTCTAGGTATATAGCCAAGGGAAATGAAAACACATATCCATACAAGAAACTTGCACACAAATGTTAATAGCAGCATAACTCATAATGGGACTAAAAATATTTCATTAAAATGGTCTAATATTTACAGTGCTCCCATATAGGTGACAGTGAAAGAATGAGTGTCTAATGCTACAAAACGCTGGTGCCTGTTTTCTTCAATGTGATTGCTAATTGTGTAAATTAAAGCACCCACACGTGGCATATGGCTGTGTGTGTGATTCCTAACAAGGAATGGGGGCCTTATGTATAGGGTCCGGTTTTTGGTCACCTTCGGAGATGGGTTCTAGAGGGTCATCAGAGGGGAAATTCGCAGGGGTGCCTTATAAAGATGAAGAGAAGTGAGATAAACCAAAGAGGGAGGTTTCTGGGAAATCTCACCCATGAAGGCCATATATTTCATTTTCCTCCCACTGCCCCTGTCCCCACCACCTCCTCCTCATTTATCTCCTTTTCCTTCTCCCCCCAGTGAAGTTGTCTCATTTAAGCAACTGGCCTTAAGATATAACTCAGCTCCCTAGGGAGCAAGGACGTTCATTAATCCACACGAATCACCCTATTACAGACTTGACCTAATTGACTTTAGCCTCCACATTGTGGACTCCTCCAGGCTACTGACCTCTCTTGTCCAACTCTCATGTCCAAACCATTACATTCAATCCCCATTTGCTGTAGCTTAGAGCTTAACGCAGTCCATCTTTCCTCTTCCTCACCCTGACAAGAAGCTCTGTTCTCCAGTAGAGTTGGTAACAATAAACTAATATCTCTAAGGTTGCATATGGTTTAGCATAGCTCTTTGCAATGAAACTGTGTCTTCAGAAACCATGATGCAGTGCCTTAGCTCCATTCTGCAATCACCTCAGTCCTGTCAATTCTATCCCCCCCAAGAATGTATCAATCCTTCCCTTTCTCTCCATCCCACTGGCCTCCACCTTGCTTCAGGCCCTAATCTCTTCTTGTTCTAATTGTTATCATGACCTCCTAACTGGCTTCTTTGCCTCTACTCTTGCCCTCTCTTTATCCACCCTCCACACAGCCACTAGAGTAACTTTATAAAACATAAACCTGGCCATAAACTCCCCTGTTTAAAGCCTTGAAATGGCTCCCCGTCGCCTTCAAAATAAACACCCAGCTCTCTATCTAGGCTTATAAGTCCCTTTTTAACACGGCCCCTGTCTCCTTTTCCAAGTTATTGTCTATCCATCTTGAACTGTCTGTAGCTACCAAAACAAGCTAAGCTCTTCTCTATGGCCATCTTTATAATTTCAAACGTTATTCTCTCTGCCTGGAATATTCTTTCCCTCCATGATGGGTTGGCCAACTCCTTTTTTTTTTGTTTTAGACAAATTTACTGAGGTATAATTTATATATCACTAAATTCACCAGGCTTGACTAACTGCTAACCTTTGAGATGCCATTTGGATGTCATCTCCTGTTTTCAGATGGGCTCCCCCAAAGACAGATACTGAAACAAAGATGTGGGCACAAACAGTTTATTTGGGAGGGGATTTCCAGAAAGCAGAGTGAGGGAGTGGAGAAGGGAGACAGAGAAGAGAGAAAAGCCAATAAAAGGTGTGTTCACAAATGGGCAACCATGGGGTCAGCTCTGCTGTGGTGTCTTTGAGAGCCTGCGTGAAACACCTCTCTGAGTTGTCCTACAGAGAGGCAAAGAAATTTGGGTATTTCTTTCTTTTTCCTATCCCTCACTAACTGAGGGCCACTCCTAAGGTTGTTAGCTCTCTGGCACTTCCAGCCTGCCCGCCGTGGCCAGAGAATATCTCAGACAGAGAGAAGCAGGAAGCCATCAGCATTACATAGGAACTACCTCGAGTGAACTTCTAGAGCAGGCCAAGAGGCTAAGGTTGGAGCACCAGACAGCACCTCTACACATACCCTTCATAGCCTTTCCAAACCCTACCTCTGCTTTTCAGATTGGATTAGAGGAACCTTCTCACTGGTCGCATAGCACCAATGTCCTGGCCACACTACACAATTTTGTTGTTGCACTTGGTGGCCCCAGTCCACTGCACTGTGGACACTTCAAAAGCAAGGTCTTCACACGTCTTCATTCTCCACATTTAGCAAGATGCCTCGGACTTATCAAGCCCAATAATGGGTATGGTCATTTCAAAGCGCCTTACATTCATTATCATGTTTTATACCTGAAGATCTCCTTACCTGGGAGATAGCATCATCATCTTTATCGTTCTGATTTTTATGAAGAGAAATCTGAAATACGGTGATGAGACAGAGCTAGATGGAAGACCGTATTTGCTGATGGCTAGGCCAGTAGCCAAACTACTTCAGTTTTTGCTGCTAGGCGGACCACAGGAGGTAATGGCATTCACCTGAGGCTAAACCTTTCGACTCATGGAAGAAAAGGCTTTTCCACGACTAGAATAATCCCCTTTACAATATTCAGAAGACGCCTGAAGGTGGAAGCAAAGCAGCCCCAGAAATGCCAAGTCTTGCACTCTTTCTGAAAAAGGATTCTTTGATTTTTTTTTTTGTCTTCTCTCACTTAGACCCTCCTAGGAGCTGCCTCCGATGTAACTTTTCTAGAATTCTAATATTTGTGAACATGTAAATCAGATTTTACTATTAATTAATTCACCAACATAATGCCATTCACTAGAAGGAAGTTATCAGCCATGGGGAACAGAATGCCTTGTAGCCCTGTCATTTTGAAAAGTCAAAGCAAGAAGTACACAGTTCTAATAACAGAAGAGATGAAGCGCTTTGTTCTTAGGTTATGCTCTGGAGTACAATTTTTAAAGGGATTAAATACATAAACATCAAAGAAAGACTGCCCCGAAGCTAAGAATGGTATCAGGAAACCCCCTGCTTTCTTATGTCCCCTATGCTCATACATAAGACAATGGATCTGGTGATTATAACGGTCTCTGTTCACTCTACACAGTAAGTAAAGGAAGAGAATTAAAGAATCTTTCCTTTGCAGTATAATGACTACTGGTGAACCACTAAAAAATGGAAGAATTTCAACAGGCATAAGGTCAGAGTCTATTTGGTTGCTTTTTCTGCTATGTATTTTGGAACCACTTGACAGTTTTCCATTTTAACATTTTGAGGGATTTTTCTTGGTAGAATCCAGACAAGGACTGCAGAAATTTTGCCATCTGCAAAAAGAGTGGGTTGGATTAGATCAGCAAACACTTTGGGTTCCATAACAATATTTTTGTTGGTCCACAGAACTCCTCTAAGGAATACCAACATCAGAAATGAATACAAACACTGAAAAACTGATTGATGGATAGGCCATTGATATTGACACTTTACAACACTATTAAATGAATAGTAAATACAGAAATAGCATGAAATTGTCTATAATATTCATAGCACATTATATTAGCTGACTATGATGTTTTTTACACTTCGTGATATTCAGTCAAGGCATTTTAGAAAAGGAATCAGGTAATTCTCTGCTTAAAAGAATGACTGAACAGGAAAACGTGGATTTAGATATCAGATAGGCCTGGATTCTATTTATACTTCCATTACAGCGTAACCCTGAACAAGACAGGTAATCTCTTTAATCCTCAATTTCCTCTCTTTAAAATGGGTTTGACAATACTTACAGCCCACAGAGTGGTTTTGCAAATTACATGGACTAAGATACGGGAAAGTGCCTGAGGCTAAATTTAGCACATAAAACACAGGAGAATATTCTTTTCCTCACTTTCTATCACTCCTGTGAGTTTTCAGCACAATCGCTCCTAGAATTCAAGAGACTGTAGTTTAGAATTTGTTCCAACATTTTCCTTTAAATGTCCCCCCTCAATACAAACACACCACAAATGCATCAGATTATTGGGCACAATTTTAAATATGATCATATTGGATTTAATGGTCTACCAGTTTAAACTTATTTCCATTTTAAGTGACCTGGCTTAGAAAAAAATGATCAACTCCCTGATTATATTAGTTTAAAGAAACTCTTTAGCTCTAAAATTTCCCTAAAACCAATTTAGAAGTGATAGAGGCTGGAAAGGGGAGGAGTCACTAGGTTTTAATGGATCTGTCCCTGGTGCTGAAAGTGAATAAAGTACCTAAACTCTCCTCATTTAGATGCAGTGGAAGGAAAGCCAGCTTCACTTAATGAAAAACCTGAGTTGCACTTAGATTTCAAGAAAGTGGCATTACTCAGGAATTCCCAGAACGAGGAGCGGTCATCTTTGACCAAGCTCAAAACTTCAGGACCATCCCAAGGGAAGAGAGAAGGGGGCCTCTATCAGCCCAGCCCAGTGGTCAAAAGCCCATCAAAAACTGATACATAATATTTACATCTCATTAACGTGTAGGTATCTATAACATTAGCTAACAAAGAAGCTCAAAACAGCAAGATGCTAGCTCAAGGCTAAAGGTATTCTAAGGCTGGAAACCAACCAGATATCATCTATGCCTTTTTTGTTGCCTCTCCTCTAACCCTTAACTCTGGTTCCTATTTTAATTCTCAGTATATTTATCCAACCCTATTAGACTAAAAATTTCTTGAGAGCAGGGAATCCCTCACTCGATCTCTCCTAGTTGTTGACCTCAGTAGAAACTTGCTCACCGAAATAATTCAAATAAAATTGTTCAATCAAGTTAAATTAATCAACGTTGTTTTGGCAGTCAGAGAAAGCTTATCAGATATATGAGCTAGGATTTTTAAGAGAACCTTGAAGGACGGAAGGATTTTGAAAGATGGAGAAAGGGCAAGGCCACGCTTTCTGTTTTTGAGGAGAAAAAAAAGCAAGCAAAGATTTGGACCCGGCCATCTCAACCTACTGGTGGCATGGCGAGCCCAGACACCCAAATAGCGTCTTTCAAAATGTCTCTCCCTGAATCGATGCATGAAATATCCCTCTCTTAGCCCTGGAGTCCTATGTTTGTTTGTTCAAGAAAATTATTTTGCATGACTTTTTCCCCTATGTCATGACTGATCGTTTTTCTACAAGACCCATGATGATACTGAGAGCCTACTGAGTTGGCGGAATATCCTGGAAGACTCAGATATCCAATCAGCACACTTTTCAGAGGGGATCATCTACACACAGCAGCGTGCCTCTTTATCTTAAGCAACCTATTAGGACTGGCCACACACGTGTCCTCTCTTCAACTGCAAGTTTAAACTATCTTTAGAAGTCTCCCTTTGTGTAAACTTTCTGTGAATACAGCGTTGCTCTGCATAAAACGGTTTTTTGGTCAAAAGAGGGCTGAGTCCCAGGAGATATTTTACGGAGGCATCCCCGCAAAAAAAAACACTGATGTTTGCCAGGGGACCCTCCCCACTCTGAAAGGAAAATGCTTGGTACACTTTTTCCTTCCCTGCATCTGTTTCCATTCTCCAAGAAATCTTACCTAGATGGCATCTTTTAGGATGGCAGAAGCACCCATCACTTAGAAATCTATCAGGCTTATTGAGATCAGGATAGTATAAAGTGACGATAAACACACCGTGCTACGTACTGCCCTAAACTGCAGCCACCCAACTTTCCTATGCATGACCCTGCTGCACATGAGATCGTGTACAATGATTTCATGGTTGACATAGAGCAGTTTAGATTTAAGATATATGCATGAAAATAGTTTGTTGTTTCTGAGGCAGAAAATGGTGGTGTGGTTATTGAAAGCTAATGTTTGACATACTTGCGAGACCAGAGAATACCCTTGTTTCTAACCTTTTCAAACCAAATAAGCTTTTCCTTTGGGTCCACACTCCTTCCACACCATGATCGATCCCTCTGGCATCTCTGAGCAATACTGAGTCAAGAGACTGACTCCAAATGTAACAGATGATAGAAATCCCCTGCCCCCAAGCAGGAATACTTCATTTATTTGACCAAGAAATGTAATCCCTGCGAAGGAATGCCCTTGTCCCTTCCAATTGAACAATAATCGGAAAGACATTGGTTAGGTAGGAGCTGTCCACTTAAAATGTAGTGATGGATATTTGACCCTAAGAAAATAGAGATGCAGTCAGACATTCACCTACAGGCTGTTCGTCTCACTGCTATTTACAAAAGCAAAAGTTTTAAAAACCTAAATGCCCAGCAATATGGTACAAGTTGAAGTTTCAGCCATATGATAGAATTCTACACAGCCATTAAAATGTCTTATAGCAATATTAATTGACTATGAGAAAATGCTCATAATCTATTTAATGGGAAAAATGTTTATCAAAGAGAATGTTTATTATAACCCTCTATTTTAGAAAAAGGCAGTGTATAAACATTGTATATGCACTGCCAAAGCCCTCCTGCCAAAGACCACCAGGAACGTGCCAATAATCGAACATGTTGGCTTTATTTTTCATTGCAGCCACGGAGAACACGCACCATGGAGAGCTGAGGGGCGTCTCAATAAGAAGGTGTTAGAGAAGACTTCTCATAGGATTTGGGCTCGTGTTAATGATTTGGGTAAGGTTTAAAGCAGTGGGGCTTGCTCTGGTTTGGATGCTCTCGGGAAACAGGCATAGTTTCATGATTGTGTCTTACTAAATCTTCACCTGGGGGGAGAGAAGACTAGAGCAAGGCTAAAGCTGTCATTTGCTTTTCAACACACCACAACAGTCACTCATATTAGCCAGGGTAGGAACATGTTTGGTCATTTTTGTGGTTTGGACAAGGTTCTTGTTTTGTCTGTGTGCAGACATGATTATGGAGCGTTCCTAATTTTGTCTGGATCCATCACAGTTACAGAGTGACCTTATCTGCCGTTAGTGTTTTGGGAATGGTTTTTGCTGAACAGGACAACACCAAAGCTTAGTTGTGAGCAGGTCCTAGCAACCCCAAGTCCCAGCAGATTATACCAGGCCAGCTTCTGCATGGCAGGGACTGACTTTCTTTTCCACACACACACACACACACACACACACACACACACACACATTCAGTCAGAGAAAACTAGAATTGTAACACATATCATTTACTGTTTGTGATATTCCAGGCACCATTTTAAGTGCCCTACCTTTTTAACCCATTTAACCTTCACGGCAACTCTATGTAGTAAGTACAATCAATATTCCCATTTTCCAGAAGAGAAAAGTATGGCATAAAGAGGTTAAGTTACTTACCCAACAAAAGTAGTAGAGCAAGGATTTAACTTAGCGGCTATAGACCAATAGCCTTAACCTCTACATTATGTTGTCTGTGTGTACAATAAATTATTAATAGAGGTTACCTTTGAAAGGTGATGAAAGTACAGGAAATACAGGTGTCTTTCTCTTTCTTTTTCTTGTTCTTATTTTCTAAATTTTCTACAATATGTATTAATTTTTAACCAGAAAAAGGAATAATTTACAAATGTACTTATGGAAGCTCTGTACCCAAGCCAAGGTCATCGTCCTAATGCAAACCCAAGTCTTTGGTGGTGGCAATGCTCCCCTGAATGTCTGAATCAAAAGAGAAGACAAATCAAATCGGGAGGAGGCAACGCCCTCCCTGCGCGCGCGCTCTTTCTCTTAACTCCAACTCAATTTAGACAATTTCCGCATTAAAAAGTGGCAGGAAGACCCACTCTCAGGCCGGTCCGTGTGTCTGAATTAAAGCCGGTAGGGTATGTTCCCCCCAGTATACCGAAGAACAATTACGAACCGAGTTGGGAGGACTAGAAGCAAATGCCTCGGTCTCCAAGGTAAGGCCCTTTCCTCGTGGGAGAAAACACCCCCGACCGGCCCGGTGAGCACCGCCGCGTTTGTCCCGCTCTAGGACTCAGCCCAGGCACTGAGAGCGGGGATGCCAGCTCTTCAGCCCGCGTCAAGGCTTACAGTAAAAGGCCGAAAATTCTAGGGACGGGAGGGAACCATTTGGAGGGACAAAGACTTCAGAATGCAAAGAGCTTTGCCGAAATGTTAAAGGCTCCCCAGCAGACCTGTCGGCTGGTTTCCCTTCGCTTACTTCTGGCGCTGCGCTGGCACCAGAGCAACAGGCAACATCTTTGTTTGCTCCCCGCGCAGAGACCGACTTTAGGCCTCCTGAGAGGTGCCCACCCACCAGCTGCCGCCGGCTCGGCCGCAGAGAACGGTGCTCGCAGTAATTCCCACTGCCACCGTACCCCCCTCCCTCCGCCGGCCCTTTCCTTCTTTCCGAGTGCCCCGGCCGAGAGCCAGGCGAGGCATCCACCCTGCCATTTAGCACCTCGGCTGCGCAGTGGTGGGTGGTTTCCCAAAGCGTGTGCCCTCGCAGCCGCTCGCGCTCGAGTCGCCGCTAGCAGGGGCACAAGTCAATGAGGCTTTTCCCTCCGCGATCATCGTGAATCAGCAAAGCGCTGCAGAGCAGCGGCGTCTCCGCGAGCAGAAATTAAGATGACGGGGGAAGGGCACAAGTGGAGTGTTGCAGGGGAATTTCGAGCCCCTCCCGGGAACGGCAGTTCTGAGGGGGTGGGGGGGGGAGCGCTGTCGGCTGGAAGCTGCTGGTGAACCAGAGGGAGCCTTTGGAAACAGAGATTGGTGTGGGGAACAGCGAGGTGGAGCTGAGAAAGTGGACGAGAGTACGGCTGGGCAGAAGGACCTAGGGAGCGCAGGCAGAGCTGAGCGGGTGCGCCCCCGGGGTGGGCAGCGCAGCAGTTGCAGGTGTTGCTGAGGGAATATAGGACGGAGGGTCTGGTGTGGGGAAAGGGAGAAGAGGAACCGAGAAAGGAGGATTTCCTGGCCCACGACTTCCTGTTTCTGACGTGCAAGTTCCCAAGTTCAGTTTGAGAAGTGGAGGGCCGCTTGGCATTGGGGAATCTGGGCTGGGAACGTTAGGGAAATACCCCCCTTAGTCGCGGTCTCCCATCCATCTCCCTCTCCCTCTCCTCCTCCTCTCTTCCTCTCCCTATCCCGTCTTCCTTCAGCTTTGATTAATATGCATGCCCATGCTCAGTAGGGCGGGCCACACTCCAGGGACCGCGCCTCCAGTCACCGCCGCCTCTCGCTTGACCCTTGGCACTAAAAAGCTAAGCAGGAGCGACCGGAGGCGTGGGATGGGAAGGCCGAGCGCTCAAAGCGCGAAGCCTGGGGACCCCTCTCCGTGCCCCGGTCCCCACCCCCCTGGCCGGACCGAGCGCCCCAGCGGCCCAGACTGCGAGATCCCGCTTCGGTCTGCGTTGCAACGGGTGGACCCCGGGGATTGGAGCGCACAACGAACCGCGCTAAATTGTACCTGTGCGTGGCCGTTCCCGCCGCCGCCGCAGGTCTATCCCGGGCCCGAAGCCGGCGCCCGCCTTCTCGGGGAATTCTCTGGAGGGGGTGTGCGAGGGGAGCCACAGTGGCTGCCTTCTAGCTCACGGCTGGCGCGCACAAGCACACGCCCAACTTTGCCGAGCCGTCGGCGCCCCCCGAGTTCCCCCGCGCCCCCTGCGGCTCGGCACTCTCGGAGACCACATCTCTCCAGGTCTGAGATAAGGTGTCCCCCGCTCCTACACTCGCCCATTTGAGGAGGAGAGGGCGGGGTGGAGGAGAGAAGGAGAGTAACGCTACAGACTCCCTAACCAGCTGTTCACAAACACTCTATGCCCGCAGGGGCGCCCGCTCCAGCCCCGCCGCACCAGGTCCCCCAGACCCGCCAGTGACGACAGAGAGAGGAGGAGGAGGAGGAGGAGGAGGAGGAGGAGGAGGCGGCGGCGGCGGCGGCAGTGCGGAGAGGCGGGAGTCCGGGAGCAACAGAGCCCTGGCGACCGGCGGCTCCACCGACTGACCATCATCATCAGCACTTTTATTACCGGGGGACGGTGTGGGGAGGTTGAGGGGCGCGCAGCAGAACTGTCCAACCCACTCTGGAGTGCCCCTAATTGAGAGCGAGAAGACTCTCCAGAGGCGCCTTTGGAGTGGACGTGCCCCAGACGCACAACCGGACTCTGTGGTCCCGCGGAAGCTGCAATGTTGGGGATATTTTAAATGGCTCTTACTTGAGAGGAGGCGTGATTTCCACGTTCGAGCGTCTTCGCTCCCCACCCCCTCTCCGCACCAGCCAGTGCGCGCCACCACCTGAGCCTGGCGAGAGAGCCTGGGCGCACGCAGTCTTCAGCCTCTTCCTTTCCGCCTCTGGGGGGATTCGGCTCTGAGCGGGTCCGCCCGACGCCCCCCGGGGAAACTCTTTACTTTTTGTTTGGAAAATCGGGGCCATTTCTTTATTCATCTCTGGGTCTCCCCGGAGGAGGACAGGGGAGGGGAGGGCTTGCGCGGCGGGCCGGGCCGGGGGAGGGGAGTGCGGGGAGGGGAGGGGACTGGGTGTAGCCTGGAATTCTCCGTCCTCGTGCTCCTAGGCTGGCGCGCAGAAGCTCCCCGCGATAGCGCCGCCGCCACTCCCCGCGCCACCCCGTCGTTGGCCTCGGGGGTCGGGTGAGTGGGGTCATGACGCGCCGCGGGGGCTGCCCCGGGCACCTCCGGCGCTGAGCCGGGACGCTGCCCCGCCGCTCCGAGCCCCTCTGGCGGGGAGGCGGCGGGGGGTGGGGAGGGCGCACGGGGTAGGGCGGGGTGGGGGCGGCGCGGAGGCCGCCAAGCTGGGGGGCTCTCAGGGCCGGCGCGGCCGCGGGCAGGAGGGCGTGTCTCCGGCCCGAGGGGACCCTCCCGAAGCGCGGCGCGGGACTCCCCGATGGTGGTGCCGCGGCTCCGGGAGAGCACCGGGTCTCGCCTCCGCCGCCGCCGCCGCCGTCGCCGCCGCCGCGGGCGCCACCACCGCCGCCGCCGCCGCCGCCGCCGCCCGAGCCCGCGCCGAGCGTGCGCCTCGCCCTCCTCCCGCGCCCGCTCTGCTCTAGGATGCTGCGGCAGGTTCTGCACAGGGGCTTGAGGACGTGTTTCTCCCGGCTCGGCCACTTCATTGCCAGTCACCCTGTCTTCTTCGCCTCGGCGCCGGTGCTCATCTCCATCCTGCTCGGCGCCAGCTTCAGCCGCTACCAGGTCGAGGAGAGCGTGGAGCACCTGCTGGCGCCCCAGCACAGCCTCGCCAAGATCGAGCGCAACCTCGTCAACAGCCTCTTCCCGGTCAACCGCTCCAAGCACCGGCTCTACTCGGACCTGCAGACCCCCGGGCGCTACGGCCGGGTCATCGTCACCTCCTTCCAGAAAGCCAACATGCTGGACCAGCATCACACCGACCTGATCTTAAAGGTGAGAGGGGGGCGGGCACGGGCAGCCTCTGCGGGCGCCGCTGCCGCGGTTGGGCTGGCTGAGCGCGGGGGTCCGGGCTGAGAGCGCCTCCTCTCCCATCCCAGGCGACTGCCGCAGGGGCTCTGCTGCACCGCGCGCCCCTCGAAGGCCGCCCGGAGCCTCCCAGTCTCCCGGGCGGGGAGCGTCCGGGTCCGGGCCCGGCCCTGCCCTGGCCGCCGTCGCCGCCACGCCGGCAGCCGCTGCAACAGTTGGGGCGGCGGCGGCTACGGTGCTGTGGTCGGTGCGCTTGTTTTGGTTGCAGTGGTCTTGGGGGCGGGGAGGCTTTGGGGTAACTGGGCCAGAAGGAACCGAACTAGAGAAGACATTCTAGAAAGTCCTGCTACTTGAAAACAAAATACCATCTTGGGGGGATTCGGAGACCCCTCTCCCCTGTCCTCATTTCTTCTCCCTTCCTCTGACCCCGGAGTGTTTTGGAAAAGGCTGCTCGGAGGGGCTGTGAGCGGGATGGTAAAGAAAATGCCTCCCATCCACCAGAAAGAAGTGTGGTCCTGGAGAGAGGACAGGGGCTGCCCTGCTGCCCTCTTCCGCGGGCGAGGTAGCCATCTCTGACTTCTAGGGTGAGAGAGAACGTTTGTAATTCGCAGTTGTTTCATCTTTCACAGTAGCTCCTCGCCTTTGAAATGCAAAAAGTTCTTTGGGAAATGAGGGATTCGACTGATGCACTTTCATTTGGGTGTATTTGGGCGTGAGGGTGAGGGGCAGAGCCAGAAGGGTGAGGACAGAAGCCAGGCTGTGTGGCCCTGAGAAGAGCACAGGAAACCGAGCAGCTGGTTACAGGGTGACACTCAAAGAAACAGGGTGTGCTGTCAGCCTGAGGTGGGAATTTGATGTAAAAAGTGAGGTTAATGGTGATAACTTTCAGGAAGTTCCTAAGAAAAGCAGAGGAGTGAGGACTAGAGTTGGAAAAGTGGAGACCTTGGGAGAGAAAAGCAGAAATAGGTGAGAATGTTCCATCCAAGCCCTGGTGGGGATTCTGGGTCTTGTTTACTTAAGGTACTCCTCTGGGGAGGGCAGACAGGAGCCAGTCCCAGCTGGAGCCCTGGAGCGGAGGGATGGAAGGTGCTGGTTTTGTGTGGGTCCCTGGTCCAGATCCAGGATTGGAGGCTGGTTAGATTTCTAGTCTACTTATCCCACCGGGAGTCAGCCAGTGAACCTGGAGGACTCTTTCCTTCTCTTTTACTCTACAGGTAACCCCCTAGAGACAAGCGAATTTTCCCCCCTGTATTTGTTGACACGTTATCAATCAGCAATTAGTAATGAGGGGAATCTGACTAGAGACTCAGGGGAATTAGGACCTTCCCACATTGGGTGGCTCGTGGTATTTTTAATGGCACACACATCATCACACATACTCACCACAGAACCTTAGTAACATTAATCCCGAGTTGTTTCTTTCTTCCTGATTATGCTTCCAACATCGAAGTGGGTTTTTATTCCCCCGATACTTTAGTTACCGTATTTTGACACACAGATAAATACTGCTCCAAATGCTTTCCCAAGAAAACATGTAGTAGTTTCATCATAGGCTTAAGGAAACTATAATTTAGCCAGTCCTGACATTTAGAAAGCTGCCCCATCTTTTGATAGATGATCTACTAAGTGATGTTTCTCTTTTTTTGTTTTTTGTTTTTTGAGGTGATGTTTCCACTGGCTGGTTTTTTGGGGTTTTTTTTCCCCGCTAACCGTCACGCCACTCTGACGGGCAGTCACCAGTTCTCTTCACTCTCAAGGTTAATGAGACATCAACAGGCACATCAGATGTCTTTTCAACTGGACTGTTTCTCTCCTATTTGATTTTGATCTGTTCAGGACAGAAAACCGTATTAGAAGAGAAAGTTGGGACTGGCGAGCCAGGGAGGCTGGCTTTGCCTTCATATCTAAAGGGCAACTTTAAAGGACGGCGGTCTTGTGAGTGAATTGTTTTAAGAAATGGGATGTTTTTTCGTGTTCTAGGTTTCTGGGGAAGATCAAGACCAAGTGGCATAGTGGTCAGAACTCACTTCTAGCTGATGGGTCTCTGGTGAAAATGAATTCACAGAGCTTATGAAAACCCAGACTCATGAAACTGAGGGAACTGCCTTCAATTTTATATATCCATCTTTTTCTTCTTATATCCAACGCCTATCTTTGGTAGGTATGGAGCTGGGGGACAGAAAAATGGACCCTCGGTAGCCATGGTACTGTAAAGTGTGGGAAGAAGCACTTACTTTTTTCCTCTTTTTTCCTATTAGAGACATGAAAGAGTTGTCCTTTACACAAGATGTTAGGAGCGAAAGAGTCACTGTTTCTGCCCTTACTGGTGTTATTCTGATACTTTGTTGTTGGCATCAAGGGTAGCACTGACAGTTAACATTGTACACAACACCAGCCAGCCCCTGCCTGTTTTATAACAGCACACTGGAAGTAAAGTGGACAAAGCATAACCAGGGTTTGAGGCTTTCTCGTGCCCCACGACAAAAGTGAAGGAAGTTAACTCGCAGGGCTGTGTCACTCACTCCTGGTGCTCTGGGGTTGTACCTACTCAATGAAGGCGATCCTTCTTGCAATATTAGTCCAGCTACTTTCTGATCAAAAATAGACTGGGAAGGGATGACGACAAAAGATGAAAATCCAGGTTGTTTTTTCCAAAAACATAATTGACAGTATCACAGAAAAAAAGAATCCACCCTTGACAACCCCAGCTGATCTGCTTTGGAGGAGCTTTCTCAGATTCATGCAAGCGACACGACTGCCACACTCTGACCTCTGCAGCGTTAGAATCTGACCACAAACTGTGAGACAGGTGACTCGCCCTAGCAATGGTTTCCCCTGAAGCCTACAGGGCAAAGATGTCATTTTGGGTGAAAGTAGGTGGGGCCTGATGGTACCGGCAAAGGATCAACCACTAATTTCTGAACCCCTTTAAATACATGTTGATCTTCAAAAGTCTTCATTTCACTAGAATATTAAATTTAACTCATTACTATATTTTAACAAAAATCCATGATGTTCATCTCAGAGCAGATTTCAGAGTAGTGCCTCCTGAGCTTTTATGGATCTGTTTCTTCCTGATCCCCTGGAGTGAAGTGTGGGCAGGTCTTAGTTGATAACTGATCTGGCTGTGACCAAGTCAATACTTGATTTGTTCCATCTGTGTAAAGAACCAATTTAGCCCATTCCTTATAATAATGATATCACCTTTATAGCAGCTTATAAGTTATAAGCATATAGTATGTTTAAATACATCAAACACCTAAGGGTAGGCAGGAGAAGTGGTGTGATTCCATTTTACCGATGAGAAAACTGCGCCTTAGAAATTAACCGAATTATCTATGGAAAAAAAGACAAGGACAGAACCAGGACTGTGACCCAGGGTTTTGACTCCCCGCCCAGTGCTCTTTTCACTATCATTTACTGCCTCCCATATGATAAACTGCTTGAATGATTTTACATGTACATTTTTGGTATCCAAATGAGGCACATTCAACCAAAGCCTCATCCCCACCGTATACCGCTGTTCTCACAGTGGCAGTTGGATCATAAGGACATTCTCTCGACTGACGCTGCCTAACGTCAATGGAAATCCACTTACACAAACTCTACATGCCCAAAGTAAAGCATAAGATACTTGTAATTAGCAATATACAAAGACAGAGAGATAGACCGTTTTACCGGAGAAAAACCTCTGGACGATTGAATGCAGCGATTTCCTGTTTCAGTGCTGTTCACTGGCCAGGTCCAGGTGAATTCAACTCCAGTGCCTCACTCACACAGTCCCTGGCACATAGTAGGCCTTCAGTAAATATCTGTCCAAGGGACGTGCCCTAGTCTGCTCAGACATTCATGTGATGGGCAAAGAAAATTCCACAGAAACTACTCTGAAATGTATTTTCAAAATGACATTTTTATGTGTACAACTTTAGAGGCAGATTCTAAGGCTTCTCTTTATCCAAGATACCGTTCTCCCTTTCTCTTTTTCCAAGATCACCTCTGTAGTCATAGCAAAACACTTTTCAGTTTTGCAGTTGCATAGGGGCGTCTCCTTTGCATAACGTCCTCTTTTTCGGGGGGACCTCATAGGCTGTTCTATTCCAAACCAAGGGAAGGACACATACTCACTATGCAGACATTCTTCCTTTTACTGGGGAATCTCATTTTGTTCAAATATTCAGTTTCTACTTTATTTAAACTTTCCATGTTTAATTATATTAAGGAGAATTAAGTTGCAAAATGAGATTGATAGAATTTAACTTGGAATTATTTAATTCAAGCTTTCCACGAAGGGCAGCACAACAGCTAGCTCCGGGTCACAAAGACCTGATAGTTGGATCAAGATCCCAGTTTTTCCAGATACCGTCTCAGCACTTTCAGTCATTATAGGAATCGCCATTACGTCTTTCTCTGCAGTCTAAGGATCGGCAAATTCCAGCCCATTTTTGAGCGTAGGAGTTTTTACAGTTTTTAAAGATTGTAACAAAACAAAACAAAAACAAGGAAGAATATGAGACAGAGATGGTCTAAGACTCTCAAAGCCTAAAATATTTACTCTTTGGTCCTTTACATAAAGGAAGTTTATGCTGTTAAGTAATCTCTAAGGCAGTGGTTCTCAATCAGGGGCGACTGTGCCCTGCAGGGGACATTCAGCAATGGTTGGAGACATTTTAGCTCATCACAACCAGGGGTGAGTTGCTACTGGCATCTAGTGGGTGGAGGTCATGGATGCTCTTAAACATCCTCTGTGTGCAGGACAGCCCCATCCAGCAAAGGATTATCTGGGCCCAAATACTGCTTGAAAGGGTTCATGTGTGTTATTTCTTTTTGTTCTGCTAGGATTTTTTCATCTGCATTGATTATGTAAAATGAAAAAATGCCAAAGAGAAGTTCACATCCAAAAATCTTATAGAAGTTTGACTGGGGAAAAATACTACAACCTGTGAGGAGATGCTCGCTTGGGCAATTGGCCAAAGACCAGATTTTCCAATGTAACCTTCCCCAAGATGCACTTATCTTGCTCTCCTAGAGCTCCGTCCTTTATGGTCTAAATCCCAATGTAGAGGAACCCAGGAAACTGAATACGGTCTAACTGCTTGAACGATAAAGCTGCTGAATTGCTGCTGGCCTTGGGACTTGTCAGAGTGCCCACTGCTGGCAGGCCTGACCCTCAGTCTGTAGCAGCCACCCACCAGGCCGGGCTTCTCCTGACAGTATGTAAGACCCCACTGTGAACGGTGACCTGCCGAGGAGACAGGAGGCCGTGCTCTGTTGCCTAGTCCAGCTGCTTTGCCTTTCTGAACATAAAATGACAAACGAAGAGCTTGCATCCAAAGGACAGGGGATCAAAGACCCTTGGGTTTGGAAGGCACCTTAAAGGTCATCTCCGCAGACACCGGAATGTGCTCTTCGCATCTCAGGGTGCTTTGTCTGGTGACAGGTACTATGATGCCTTGGGCAGTCCTGTCAATTCGATGAGTTATCCAGGTGGCATGTACTCTTAGAAAAGATTGAGGCCAGGCCTGAAAGGGCAGCATTCGTGCATCTGCTGGACCAGCCAGTTGCCTTTTGCACTTTATCTTTACACTAGGAGCAAAGTAAGGAGAGGGTGAGATCTCGTTTCATTCTCCTTGCATTTCACGGGAGGTGCATCCGAATAATCCAAGTTCAGTATCATTCTAGGGTTGTCTGACTTCTAAGCACATGTCATCTGTGTGACTAGTATCCTCCAATGCCCACTCTGTTTGTCTCATTTAGATTTGGGGAGCAGTCTTTGACTTGCCCATGTAGATAAGCATTTGGAAAAAACTTTGGGTAAACTGCTAATTTAAACTGAAATTTAAATATAAAGCTGTAGTGTGAGAGGAAGCCCACCTTTTTAATGACTCAGAGTATCTTGACAGATGCCGTATTAGAGTTAGAGAAGGATGATTTTTTTTTTTTTTTTTTTTTTTAACGAACACGAAGACTGAACCTCTCAGGATTCACCAGACTTACAAACCTCATCCAACAGCTGAGCATTTAACCGGTGACTTCTTGTGATAACTAAGAGAAGGAGAAGTAAGCTAAAAGAAGTTATCTGTTTCCTACCTGAGAGGTTGCAGCATCCCTTGGCGCAGGAGCTAGGGGATCTGACCAGCTCTGACTTTGTGGTATATGCCATCTGGTACCTGACTTTGGGGCTCAGTATGAGCCCCAAGTGATACCTGAGATAGGCTTGAAGCAGACCTTTGAAGTCACCTGCTTGGTAGCACATCACAGCAAGCAGGCCTGTCTGCCGCACTGCCTGTACTGCTGCCACATGCCCGGAAGGCCACAGAACTTCCGAGGTATTCTGCCAGACTGATTTAATGACCAGCAGGGGAGGTGAGTAATCTCTAACCTTTAAAAGACAAAAACAAAAAGGAAAATCAACACCAGTTGTTATTTCATGTGGGAAGCCCTGAATAATATGTCGCGCCTTCAACTTCCGAAGTCATATTTTGAACAAAATAAGGCAGTGAGGGGACAGGGAAGTTATATTTATCTTCTTGCTCTCCAGGAAATCCTCTCGAGAATATTGTTTCTGGTGTTTTGAAAGACCCCCATTGTTAGGTCTTCCACTTTAGGTTTCACTTGTGGGCTTCAAGTCCAGAGTCGAGATGAGGACTTGAGTGCAGGCAGTTACCTTGGGGCGTGATATCCAAAAACATCGGTAAGGAAGTGAGGACAGGAAATAGGGAGTAGCAGGAAGCCAGCCAAGGCAGTGTTCTCAAGCCAGTGTCCACTGTGGGCACCCAGGGCTCAGTCTCACTGGGGAACTCTGGGAGACACCGGATAACCTCCATCCAAGTTATCCCAACTGTGGGTGAAGGACCTGGATAATCTTCTCCCAAGTCTCCAGCCATCATTAGTTGATCCGGCTGCAGCCCGGCACAGTAAATAAATCTCTAGCCATTCCAGATGCTGTGTGTGTTCCCATAATCAGAATTGTCTTTGTTGTTTTGTTGTTGTTGTTGTTGTTTTCCGGTACGCGGGCCTCTCACCGTTGTGGCCTCTCCCGTCGCGGAGCACAGGCTCCGGACGCGCAGGCTCAGCGGCCATGGCTCACGGGCCCAGCCCCTCCGCGGCACGTGGGATCCTCCCGGACCGGGGCACGAACCCACGTCCCCTGCATCGGCAGGCGGACTCTCAACCACTGCGCCACCAGGGAAGCCCCAGAATTGTTTTCTGTTGTTGTTTTATAAAAGCCACAGGCAAAGAGCTGCAGGTGCTCACGGTGAGCGGCCTTGACATGTAGAGGTGAGTGTGAGTGGAGAGAATACAGGTGGAACCCTGAGAGCATCTGCACTAAGGGTCTTACACCCATCTAGAGACATACCTCTAGGAGTTTAGGGCCCACATTGCTAAGGGATGTTCATCCCTTCACTCAGCAAGACGGCCATGACCCAGGCAAGAATGACCCAGCATAGCTGTTCAGTTATTCTTGAATTTGATAAGTAACTGCCATTTTCATTTTGGCCACTGGATGGTGGTAAAGATGATTCCAAGCTGGACCTGGACGCCACCCGGATTTGTGGTTTTATATCAAGCCCTCACATATGAGTGGCCTGTGTCCAGCCCCTCTTCCCTTCAGGAATACAAGAGGAGTCTGCAGGCCCCCCTTTCACAGCCCCCATCTTCACACATCTACCTGTGTTGCTCTCCCCCGCTAGAAATGCACTCGCTGCTTACTATGAGATCAAACTCACATGTGTCCTACTTTGTGAGGCCTTCCCAAATTCGTGGCTCCCTCCCTCCCTTAAATCTGTCTGGCTTGCAATTGTACCCACATTCTTTAATGCTTAACTAGATACTATTCTATAATTTGCTGTATTGTCATGTGATGCTTTCTCTTAAGATCATAAAGCTCTTCAAGGGCAAGACCAATGTCTTATACTCCCACATCTCTCCTAGAAACTAGTATAATGTGGAATGTACGGCAGGTGCTTAATAAATTGTTGCTGGTTGATGGCCTGTAGGATGGAAAACACGCTCTGCCTTCCCTGTTCATTTATCTTGCTTGAATATAATTTTGCCGGGGAGCATGACCATGTGGTTTCTTTAGATGTGTCTTCACTTCTCATCCTTGATAAATTTTGGTTTCAAACTTGATAAGCAATAAGCATCCATTCTGCCTTAGGATCTGTTGATACTTACTTTATATGGGGAGAAACTCATAAAGAAAAACCAAAACCAAACGCCTGACCACCTCTTTTGGTTCAAGTAGTTTGGAAAGGTGTAAATTGACCTCAATCTCCAGTGGTCCATTCCCATTTGGGAGGGCAGGGCACTCTGCAGTTCCCAGCAAGTACTGCCAAAGTCAGCTCTCCACTACACGTGTCCTTACGTACATGAAGTAAAGTCTCAAAACATTGGCCTAACCCATACTCAAATGTAAACATGAAACACATTTTTTTTAAATCAGGGACGAGTGGTTTTTCCCAGTTGTAGCATCAGTGTTCAAGAGATCACCATTCTGATGTCGTTCAGCTTCGAATTTCTCAAGAGGGAGCCCAGGGTAACAAAGACTTGTTCTAAGAGGCGAACTTAAAAAACGATGCTGGTACAAAATCAGTGTATCTCTGGTGAGTTTAACAGAAACACCAGAACTGTTCATTTCTCAGCATTAAAGGGGAGATTCCTTTGCTCATTCTTCCATGGGCTCCACGAATTTGTCAAATACCGTGGCTTTGTCAGTTCCTTCCAATTGTCTCAGTAAAAACCGTATCTCTGCTATACAACTAGCATAAGTGCTCAAAAAAAAAAATCTTCGTAATACTCAGTACCTTAATTTTTTGAGTTTTGCACTGCTGTCTCGTTTTTATTCTGGTTTTGGTATAGCACGTAGGCAAGTGGTCATACTGAGTAAACTGACTGCTCTTAGACTCTTTATGCCCACACATCACCTGGGCATCTCAGGAAAATACAGATTCTGATTCAGCCTGGGGTGGGACCTGCAATTCTGAATTACTGACAAGCTCTCAGATGATGGTGATGTTGCTGGTCAGTGGAGCACACTTTGAGTAGCAAGGCTCAGAACCTCATCTTCCTGCTTGACAGGGCTTTGCACACAAAGGAAGCGTTCACTTCTTGTACAGAAGTATCTCTGGAATGAAAAGCTCTGGGAGTCTGTGGGCTCCAGCTTCAAGGCTCTCTCACAGCCCAGCGTGCCAGAAAGGGATTCTCCAGCAGTTTAGGTGAGCGAGTTGACAACTGTCCTCTGTCACTTAATTTACATGACTACAGTGTTTCCCTGGGAAATCTTCCCCACATAAGTAGATCCACAAGCCCTTCAAAGGGAAGAGTGTGTCAGAATTGGCAGAGGTCAGGAGAACCAGGCCAAGTGATAATAAGGCCCCTTGAAACTGTGAAATGTAAAATTTTGCTGACTGGGGGTTTTAGTCATTTAGGTCAGTGCATTTCTTCACCTTCCCTTGTCTAAAATTTCTTTTCATAGGGTTATAAAAGAAACCTACAATTATTTAGGATCGAAGAAAATTTCTCTACCTTCCTGGCTCTCTGTGCCTAAACTCTTCAAACAAAACTAACCTCACTTTAAGTGAAGATTAGCAATTCTTCTCAAATCTGAATATGTTTTGGAATTCCCTGGGAATTTTATTAATGTTCATATTCTGATTCAATAGGTCTGAGACAGGAGGCCTGAGCTTCCGCATTTCTAACAAGCTCCCAGGGCTACTGCGGCTACTGCTGGTCTGAGAACCACACTGACTAGATCAGTGGATTGGTGGACCCAAAGAACCTTTGCATAATATATCCTGACTAATTAATGCCATTTAACTGCCTCCATACTCGAAAGCAGTGGTTCTCCACCTTGAGTAGGTATCCCCTGGAGGGCCTGTCTGAACACAGATTTCAGATCTCACCCCCAGAATTTCCAATTCTGTAGGTCTGGGGCGGGGCCTGAGGATCTGCACTTCAAACAGGTTCCCAAGGTGATGCTGTTCCTGCTGGTCTAGGGACCAAACTTTGAGAACCACTGCTATAAAGCATCCTAGTAATTAGCTGCCAGGACTAATTCTAAAAGTGCAGTTTCTCTCTCTCTGTAGAAACCTGGACAACAGATACAGCAGGGTGAAAAAGTTATTTGTTCAGCCGTTAATTTTGAATGATGCTGTCATTCAAAGGAGACTACATAAGCCTGAACCTTTAAGTTTGCGCTTTAAGGCAAGCATATTGGACAGAGGGCCCTGCCCCTGCCGCCTGTCTCCAGGAGCTGGAGTTTAGGAGAAGGGGGCTGAGTAGAAGAAAGGACGCTCAGAGATGAGGCGGGGAGAGAGATAACCCCCCACTCCACACACATGCAGTGTGGATGTTGTCACTACCATCAATGTGATTACCAAAGCTTCCTTCCTTCCAAAGACTTCGCACACAGGGTCACCTGCCATTTGCCTTTGCAGAAACATAACTTACGTCAGACCAGAAGGCACAGCAGGTACAAACAGGAGCGACACGTTGTGTTTCTGAGACAAGAACCCAGCTCTGTGGTTGCCAGAGGTGAAGTGTCAATGCGGAGGACCCTGGTAGCTAATGTTCAGTTTCAACTACTGACCGATGTCAGTTCTGTTAGAGAGAGGTAAAGTAGAACCGGAGTGAAGTTCAGTAAGTACTGATTTTGGCATAGTGGAATTAGCATTGTTTCAGAGCCCCGAAGTTCTGTGTTTGAGGCTGTGAACCATCAAAGTGTCTGTGATAAAAGTCATTTATCCTCTCTGGGGTCTTCATTTCCTCACCCATAAAATGCGATCAGCAATATCACCATCGTGGTGTTGGAAGACAGAAGGAGATATAACGTGCGTAAACAAACTTTGTAAAGCGCAGTGTGCCTAAAGCCACGCAGACCTCCCAATGTCTGCACTGAACGCACACGTGTTTGTCTGGGGCAAGAGAACAACCTCCTGGGGATTCCCAGGGGAGAAGACTAACCACCTTAGTCACCCAGTTGACACATTCCAAATCACCGTCTCCTTTTATAAAAAGTATCTGTACAGTCTGTGACTACCTTTTACTAACCAGAAGCTTTGTTGACATGGCCTTGTGCTCCCAGATGATGCAATATTACATCAGTCTATATTTTTAGTTTGAATTACTCAAGGAGAATTTTAAAATAGCATATCTGATCACCCATCGTCCACACTTCTAAAGCCTTAGACCTACACTGTCCAATTCAAAAGCCACTAGCCACATGTGGCTATCTGATTTAAATTTAAATTAATTAAAATAAGAAATTCATTTCCTCACTTGCACTAGCCACTTTTCAAGTGCGCGGTAGCCCACACGTTCCTGTAATGGACAGGACAGATAACATTTTCATCATCAGAAAAGCTCTATCCGACAACACTGCTTTTCACGAAGAAATCACCGATGCATCGTACAGCTTAACTAATAAGCAGAGGAATCAAGATGGAAACACACATCTGGCTTCTAAAGCATCAGTAAAAAATTAACTCCACCACATTGCCCCCAAGAAATACAGAAATAGATGAGCAAGGCGTGGCCCCTGGTGCCAGATGGCCTTGAAGTAGTATTTCAATCAGTAACAGAGTAAGGAGGAGCTTTCGGTTTCAGCTTCGACATGTAAAGAGCTTGGAAGTTGTCATCCCCATCCTTACAACAGGAAAAACCTAGACGAACTGAAAATCAATGATTTTTCTCAAGCACATCAGAGACCTGAGGTCACAGGGCAAAGTGCCATCCCCAAATCCATAAAGGCATGGAAACAATCTGCTGACCTGGAGCACACGTCTCTGGTAGAAACACTTAAATGGTAATCTTGACGTACTGCTGGCAGGGAGTGGAAGAAAAGTAATCCTCCTGAAATTCACCTAGTCTTCTCCATAAGGAAGGGCTACTCTCCAGGGAAAAAGACTTTTGCCAGAGCACAATTCTGAAACTTTATCCTAGGTTCCTCCTTCCCACTGGAGCCCCCTTTAGCTTTTGTCTCACGTAAGCTGGGGATGCAGAGTCCACAGGTGTCAGGGCTTCAAGGAAACAGATTAGGAGTGCAGCAGCCAGGAAAGGGAGTAGGAGGCAGGGGAAGAAAACTATACCACTGGAGAAATATCTGTGAAGGTCATAGCCCCAAGGCACAGGCCCACTTAAAGACTGAGATTTCTTCAAAAGATTATATACCATTTACCCTCCCATCACCTTACCACCACACCAACAGGGCTCCAATATAATAATAGTGGAGATTATAGCTGAAGAGCTGTAAGACACAGACTCTCTCTGAGGAGGAGTACTTAGGAGAGACAAAGTTAAGAGGAGAGACAAAAAGAATGACAATAGAGAAATTTGAAGCTTCTGGTACCTATAGCCACAACAAACATTAAATACATCCAAAGTCCTAGGTTAACATAAGTCCTTACTATAAAATTCTATTTACCTCAGTTCCTACTAACTGATACAACATGTCCAGCTTTGGGGGAAAAATTACAAGGCATGCAAAAAAGAAAAAAATATATAGTCTGAAGAGACAAAAGAAGCATGAGAACCATACTCAGATATGACACAGATGTTAGCATTATCACACAAGAAATCTAAAGTAACTATGATTAATATGTTGTTGACTTGAATGGAAAAAGTAGGCAACATCAAGAACAGATAGATAATGTTAGCAGAGAGATGGAAACTCTCCAGATAAATCCAAAGGAAATGCCAGAACTCAAAACTTGTAGCAGAAATGAAGAATGGTTTTGATGGACCATCATCAGTACACTCAACACAGCCCAGGAAAGAATCAGTGAGCTTAAATACCGGATGAAAGAAACTTCACATATTGAAACACGAAGAGACAAAAGAGTGAAAACACCCCAGAACATCCACGAATTGTGGGACAATATCAAAATAACATACACGTAATTAAAATGTCAGAAGGAGAAGAGAGAATGCAACAGAAGAAATGTTTGAAATAATAATGGCCAAGAATTTTCTAAAATTAATGATAGACACCAAACTACAGATCCAGGTATCTCAGAGAACACCAAAGAGGACGAGTACCCATAAAAGCACACTTAGGCATATCATATTCAAACTACAGAAAACCAAAGACAGAGGAAATCTTGAAAGAAGACAGGGGATTGGGGTGGGGGAACACCTTACATATAGAAACAAAGATAAGAACTACATTAGACTTCTTATCAAAAACCACACAAGCAGGAATAGTGGAATGAAATGTTTAATGAGTTGAAAGGAAAAAAACTCAGCAACCTGAAATTCTGTAATTCCACAAAATTATGCTTCAAAGTGAAGGAGATACAAATACTTTCTCAGACCAAAAAAAAAACTGACGGAATTCATTGCCTGCAGACCTGTTCTGCAAGAAATTCTCTTCAGCAGAAGGAAAATTACATAGATCAGAAACTCCGATCTATATAAAGAACAGTGTTAGAGAAGGAATAAATGAAGGTAAAGTAAAATCTTTTTAGCTTTCTTATTCTTAATTGATCAAAAGATAACTTTAAAGCAATAATAGTAACAATATATTGATTGACTATAACATATGGATAAGTAGAATGAATGTCAGCCATGTCACTAGGGACAGGAGGGAGGAATTGGAACTACTGTGTTACAACTGTACTACATATGAGGATTACAGTATTATCTGAAGGTGAACTTAGATTAGGTATTGATATATATTGTAGGTGCTAGGGCAACCACTAAAATTTTTTTAGAAAAAGAACAAATGCAACAAACAGAGAATACTTACAACTATGGTAGATATTAATCCAACCATATCAATAGTTACTTAAAACATGAATGGTATATTCCAGTTAAAAGGCAGTGACTATCAGAGTGGATCAAGAGAAAACAAGACCCAACTCTGTGTTGCCTACAAGGAACCCACTTTAAATATAAAGACTCAGATAGGTTAAAAATGAAGGGATAGAGAAAGATGTACCATGCTAACACTAAGCAAAAGAAAGCTATTATTAATTTAAGATATGGCTGACTTCAGAACAAGGAAAATTATCAGGAATAAAGAGGGACATTACAAAATGATAAAAGGATTATTCTCCAAGAAGACATAACAATCCTAAACATGCATACACCTAACAAACAGAGCATTAAAATACATGAGGCAAGAACTGATAGAACTGAAAGGCGAAATAGACAAACCCACTATTATAGCTAGAGACTTCAACATTCCTCTGTTAGTAATTGATAGAGCAAGCAGGCAGAAAATCAGTAAGGATTTGGATGACATGGACAGAAGTAAGGGGCAGGATGTCTAATACTCTGGGGAGAGTCATGACCCAAATTTTATAACGACAGCTCTTAAAGAAGTATAGAGGTTAAGTTGGAGAGGCAAGATATTGGAGAAGGGGAGATCCCCTCCTCCACCCAGGAGACTTATTTAAGTTTGTAAGCAAGAGGCTTTGAGAAGAAAAGCTGCAGAAAGAGAAAAGATGGGGGCTAAATTAGACCACTATTTTCCAAAATGTGCTTTAGTAAGAATTTCCTGTGATGCGGCAAAGAAAATTGGCTTCTGTGACCAAATAACTTTGGGAAACGATGCATGTAGTAGCCCCATATTGAATGCACATTAGCATATCAAAGGCTTTTAAAAGCTCCTCTGTAAAGAAATCTATTTAACTCTATCCGGTTCAGCATTTCTGAAATTTATTTGATCATGAATACTTTTTACTTTTTTGATGACCCTTATTAACAACCCAAGGAACTAACGTGCTTCAGAATATAGACTGAAAATACTCTCCCAAAAATAGGGAGATGGTATCAATAGGATTTGAGGTTCCCTGGATCTGTGAGTAAACAAAGGGAAAAGGGTCAAGTTGGCTTAGAAGTTTCCACCTGGGTAAGCAGAAAGAGGAGAAGGATGTTAACCATAACAGGAAACAGGTGGAAAAACAAATTTGGAAGAAAAGATTCAGCTGTTGGATATATGCCAGTTGAAATATTGCCATAATATGTATTTGCAAATCACCAGGAGGCAGATGGAAATTCAGATATGGAGTTTGGAAGAGAGGTGAGGCACTGATGTGAACTGGGGATTGGTCAGCATAAAAATGACAAGCCAAACCATGGAGATGGAACTCATTGCCCAAGAAGAGTTTATGAATATGACAAGATCAGAAGTGCCAGAGATAGAATCTTGAGTAGTATCAAATTTACAAGGTAGGTAAAGGTAGAGAAGTCGGTTAGATAGACACTGGAAAACCAGCTAGAGAGGTAGGAGGAGAGGAGAAAATTGTCTCATGGAATTCATCATGGGAGAGAGGGAGGGTTTTGGTCAAACCACACATATAGAGCACCTTTGTTTGCCAGGCACATAATCAAGGATGCAGCAGTGAAGAAACCATGCCCATGCCTTAATGGAACCTATTGGATTCCCACAAAAATCTCAAAAATGGCTAACCATCTTAGATATGTTTAAAGTACTATTTTGACTTAACTGTGTGTATCTGCTGAGAGCTCAAAAAAATGAGGACTGAAAAGTAGTCACTGGATTTACCTGCTTAGAAGTCATTGTGGACTTTTGGTTGAGTGCTGGGATACAGTCCAGAATGGAGTGGTTTGAGAAGTGAGTGGGAGGTGAGGAAATGAAGTTAGCAAGCGTGAATCACTCTTTCAAGTGTAGTTGGAGACAGCATATGTAAAGAGCTTCTTAAAGAAGGGGAGCTATGGCAGAAGTTGGAAGGGAAGCGGGGTCAATGAGGCCTTTTTTAATATGGGAAAGACATAAGCCTATTTCAAAGCTCATGGGAAGGAACTAGTAGAAAAAGTTTGAGGCCGTGGGAGAAGAGGGGATAAACAATACTAGGAAGAAGGAAAGGAAAGCCAGAACCCAATGGGAGCAATTGATCTTAGAGAGAGGAAGGGTCATGGCCTTGATCTTCACAGGAGGGGGAGGATAGAAACGAATGGATGTTGGTATTTTTAGAGATACGGTGGCAGCAAGTTGAGGGTAATTTCCGTCTGATGGCTTGGGGTTTTCTCTGCAAGACAGAAAACAAGGTCAGTAGCTGAAAGTCTTGTCAAGTGCTGAAGAAAGTGAGCGTTTGTCATTATAATATCTATGGGCTTGGAGGCTG
The DNA here is from genome assembly GCF_963924675.1 of Phocoena phocoena. Lineage (NCBI taxonomy): Eukaryota > Metazoa > Chordata > Mammalia > Artiodactyla > Phocoenidae > Phocoena > Phocoena phocoena. Next base: position 19,712,344 of record NC_089240.1, read on the forward strand.
ATTGACAATGGAATGAAGAGACTAGGTGGTAAACCGGAAACAATCTCTCTGGAATCTGGGTATGAAAGTGAAGAGACAGTCTCTTCCTCCCTTTTGTCTCAAGATGGGCACAAGTATAGAGAAGAAATTAAAGTGGAAGTGAGAGGCAAGCTGAGAGAGCTCACACTGGCTACATTTACATTTTAGAAGAATATGGATTACATAGAAGCAAGGATTTCTTAACTCCAAGAGTTGTTTGGCATCTGAATGGCTCATCAGAGGAGACTGAAATGACCTAGAATGGTTCAAAGAGAGGTTGGGATGGTGTGATCTCCAAGGGTAACATGGCCTTAGAATTCCACCACGTATCTCAGTGGTCCTCAACCCTGGCTACATGGTAGAATCCCTGGAGGAATTCAAACGTACCATGCCTAGGTCTCACACCCATAGATTCTCATTCCACTGGTCTGACGACAGGGTGGCCCACTCTAAATGTGGTCCTCACACCGGCAGCAGCAGCAGCAACAGCAGCATCCCCTGGGACCTTATTAGGACAGCAGGCTCCACCGAGGCTCCATCCAGACTCCACCCAGACCTACAAGATCTGAATCTGTATTGTTACAAGATCCCCAATTGATCTGTGTACATATTAAAGTCTGAGAAATGCTGGACTAAAGCATGGCCTAGAGCAGGGCCAGTCATGGGTACTTTGTAAAACTCCCCCAGGAAATTCTAATGTGCAACCAGACTTGAGAACCACTGCTACATAGAAAAAGAGATCCTTTTGAAACTGTATTAATTAAGCTCATGTGATAAAATGTCATAGTATTACACACACACAAAGAGTGCACGTAGAAACCGGTGAATCCAAACAAGGCCTGTAGTTGAGTTAATAGGATTGTACCAAGTCAGTTTCATGCTTTTTATCATGTACTATGGTTATGTATGATATTATCATTAGGGGGAAGGTGAGTGGTAAGACACATGGGAACTCTGAACTGTATGTACAACTTCTTGTGAGTCTTAAATTACTTTAAAATAAAAAGTTAAAAAGAAAACATTTTAAGCTAAGAGAACGCCTGCCTAGGATAAGGGGCAGCTGTTGTCCATCATCATCTAAGAAATAAACGGGCTCCATCGTTCATTCGGAGCGGAGCCATTGGAGGATTTAAAGCAGAGGGATGACAGGTTTGGATTTGTGCTCTAGAAAAATAAATCTGGTGGCAGTTTGGAGGATTGACTAAAAGCAGAAAAGATGAGTTAGGAACCTGTTTCTGTCATCCAGATGGATTATAAGGGCTAGAACCAAATCAGGAGCAATGGAAATGGAGCACGAGAGGATGGATTTGAGAGATTTTGGAGGCAGAATCCACAGGATGTGATGAATGATGCAAGGTGTGAGGGGGAGCCCAGGCATCTGAGTTTGTAGAGTTCCACAGGTGGTTCCCATGGGCAGGGTTGAGAGCAGCTGGCTCCGACTGAGGAGGCGGGAAGTGCAGGGGAAACCTCACAGGTTTTCAGTCCAGTCGTGCTGGAACCACAGAGGATGACGAGGAGGCAGCAGAGAGGCAGCCAGGATAAATTAGGGAGGTAGCCCTTCCTCTTCCATTTGTTTTATGTTGAGTAAAACTGTAAGACTCTGAGTTAAAACGTGTAAACCCATTATCCTTGCAACCTAGCTGTCTTCCCATGGCTTGTCTGAACATATATTTTTTAAATGAAAATAAAACCTTAGTTCGTTTGTGCCATCCAGACGCAGCTTCAGCTTATTTAAAAACAACGACAGGGACTTCCCTGGTGGCACAGTGGTTGAGGGTCCGCCTGCCAATGCAGGGGACACGGGTTCGAGCCCTGGTCCGGGAAGATCCCACGTGCCGCGGAGCAACTAAGCCCGTGCGCCACAACTACTGAGCCTGCGCTCCAGAGCCCGCGCGCCACAGCTACTGAGCCCACGAGCCACAACTACTGAAGCCCACGCACCTGGAGCCCATGCTCCACAACAAGAGAAGCCACCCCAATGAGAAGCCCGCGCACTGCAATGAAGAGTAGCCCCCGCTCGCCGCAACTAGAGAAAGCCCGCGCGCAGCAACAGAGACCCAACGCAGCCACAAATATATAAATAAATAAATGTATTAAAAACTAAAAACGATGATGGCAGAAATTAACACAACATTGCAAATCAACTATACTTCAATTTAAAAAAAAACCAACGACATCAGCAACTTTCTGTTAACCCCAAATTTTGAAGGATTTATACAAACAAGCCTTCAGGAGGCTAGGCTAAATGCTTTGAGAACAAGGTGAAATTTCTTGTTTCTACTGCCGTTGGCCCCTCTGCATATTCTGGAAGCCCCTCCCAACCTTTCTCCCAAATCCACGCAGATGCTGTTCCCGTTTTCCTGTGAACAAGTCTTTCCTTTGGGGTTGCTGAGGCTGCTTTCTGGAATCCACCCAAAAGCTTGCTCCTGCCCGCCCCCTGCCCTCACCACCGCCACCACCACATCTCCTGGGTCACCAGGCCAGCAGGCGCAACGGAGCCTCCGCAGTCAGTGCTCACTGCTAATGAGCCCCCGGATTCCACAGAAGGGCTTCTGGGGCCGTGCACCATGCCCTCAGAGCTTCAAGTCAGAAGTAGCCGGTGGCTAGTGGTTTATCTTTTTCAGGGTGACCCGCCAATGCCACCAGTCTCCAGCTCGTAAAAACAATCTGGGGTTTCCCCACTGAGAGCTGCTTGCTGCCTACTGGGATCTCTCTTCATAAAGCTGTGTGCAAAGCACCATGAAGATGTTTCCATCTCAAAATGGTCTGTTCTTTAGCATTTCTGTTTTCCCCATTAAAGACATTTTTGACCCTTTCTTAACTTACAAAGAGAAGTTACAAAGCTCGCCGATATCCATTATAATAGTGCAGAAGCACCTCATAACATATAATAAGCACATTACAGAGTGTAACAATGATTTAAGTGGTTAATGTGAGATGGAAAACACTAAGGTGACATCTACAGGCACACTTCTGTGTTTATGTCGCAGCTTTCTACTAGCTATGTTATTTACAAGGTAACAGAGTAATGCCTAGGCTCATCCATTTCTTAAATGAACCCGAACTAATTTTGAGATCTGCAGGCTGGTTTATATTGATTCTGATAAAGCTACTTCAGCATGGCAAAGGGGAGAGGAAATAATAGACTCAGAATTTTAAAATCTCCTTATTCCAAATTCCAATGTCCTATTCTTTCTAGAACTGCCTATATTAATAACTGCCTGTGTATTCCCTTGAGGGCTGGGCTGGAAAAGCACTACAGGGCTGTTCTGTGTTTAAACTGTCACAGCATCTTTACTTTCAGACATAAAAGTACATATACTCATTGTAGCAATCATCATTCCCCACGTGTTCTGGTACCTCTTGCTTGTCTGTTGGCCTTTTCGTTTGTTTTGCTTTCCCCCCCACCCCACCCCACCCCCCCGAGTATTTGAGAACTACCTAGTTCTTTTGCTTGATCACTTCTCAGTACTTAACTAGGCTTTAGGCCATGCAAGTGGAAGCTGTTTAAAGCATGCTGGTGATGCCAAGGCGATTTGGGCAAGAGTGTGTTGGCTTGTCCGGAACGTTTCTGCCTTAAGTACTGTGTGCCTACACTGTGCTGGGAGTGGGGATGTAACAAAGAATAGGACTCAGAGAGCTGAAAGAAGATGTCCTTATAATACGGCAGGTGATGAGACAGATGTGTCCACACGCAGGGGACCAGAGAGGACCTTGTCTGCATTTCCAGGGCGGGCTTCCTGGAGGGGGTGATGCCTGAGCTGAGTCCATCGCTCCTCACAAGTCCAAACTCCCAGAAGGGAGGGCTGGGGACCACAGCTAGGCTGCTCGCTCGGCAGCGCTTTCCGAAGCAGCCTCACTTTCTTATTAGTCCTGCTCTGCAGCAGCTTCTCCCCCTAAACAGAGAGCATGGCTCTAGAAAGTGCCCTGCAGATCCTTCCTGCCTCACATCAAATAAGGCACTGCAAAATATCACGCTTAGGAAACCTTGCCATCGTGCCTCCCACAAAAAGAGAAATGCTACTTCTCACAAAGAATAAAGCCCTCACATCGTGAGACAGGCGGTAGCATTATGACAAGACACCACTAGCCAGCCAGGGCGAATGTGGGATTTCTAGGCGTTAAAACCATCATGTGCCTCGTGACTAGAAGCTCACAGGTGATTCTGATTGACATGGGGCGAGGCTCCAACATGTACTAAGAACCTGTGACGTGTTCCTCTGCCAGGCACCCCATCTACATTGTCCCATTCAGAAACCAACAGCACTCTAGATAGTAAGCCCATTTTGATGATGTGGAAGCTCAAGAAGCTCAAGAAGGGCATATGCTGAACGCTACCAGCTAGTCACCAGCTTGGCTGGATGCGATCACAAGTCTGTGTGGCCCCAATGTCAGGCTCTTTTCAGCATGTCAGGCTGCCTCTGGAGCTCTTCTTTTTGGCTTTCCTTACAAGCCAGCCCCACTTGTCTTGAACTTACATATTCTCTTAAAAATCAATAAAGAAAAGACCCAACAACCCAATAACCAAAGGGACAAACAGCTTGGACAGGCACTTTGGAAAAGAGGATAGCCAGATGGCTCATGAGCATATGCAAAGGCGCTAAGCTTCAGGCATCATGGAAGTGCACATTCAACCAAAATGACGTACCAGTACACACCCACCAGAATGGTAAAAAATTTAAAGACTGATAATACCAAGTGTTGCCGAGGGTATGGGGCAACTGGAACCCTCATACATTGATGGCGGGAATGTAAAATTGTACAATCACTTTGGAAAACTTAAACCAAATATATGCCTACTCTCTGATTCTGAAATTCCACTCCTGGTCTCTGTACCCAGTGGTATGCTGAGACTGGCTCCCACTGGCTCCTGAAAGCTGACTGGGCACATCTCTTCCTAACCCACATCCCCTTGGTAGCTTGAAATTGGTCATGGTGGCGGTATTTACAAATCGTACAAGTCAGAGCTATTTTTGTTAGAGAACTTACTGTTACACATTTACCAACACACCACTGCATATACCTGAGAGAAATGAGTACAGATGTCCACAAAAGAACTTGTACAAGAACGCCCATCGCGGTTTTATTGATAACAACCCAAAACGTCCACCGATAAGAGAATGAAAAAATACACTGTGGTATGTTCATGCGATGAAATACTATGCAGCAAGAATTAAAATACAAGCTATAGATAAACACAACTGGGATGAATCTCAGAGGCCACGGGCCGAGTAAAAGAAGGCAGACACAAAAGAGTACAGCTGACCTTTGAACAACACAGGGGTTAGGGATGCCGACCCTCCGCACGATTGAAAATCCATATATAACTTTACAGGTTGGCCCCCCAGATTCGTGGTTCTACATCCACAGATTCAACCAACCACAGATCATGTAGTACTGTAGAATATACTTACTGAAAAAAACCCCGAATGTTAAGTGGACCCACACAGTTCCAACCTGTGTTGTTCAAGGGTCAGCCATACATACTGCATGATTCCATTTATTGCAAACTCAAGAATAAGCAAAGCTAATCAATGTTGATAGAAGTCAGAATAACCTTCCCCTGGGGGTTGTAGGGGTATTGACCAGAAAGGACACAAGGGGGCCTTCCGGGTGCAGTAGATGTTCTGTGTCTTGATCCAGGCAATGTTTATATAGGTACGTACATATAAAATTCATTGAGCTGTACACTTAAGATTTGTGCACTTTCCTATATACATGTTATACCTCAATAATGAACACTGTACACACATACACGTTCTATTCAGTGACCCTGTTAATAAGGCGGAAGCGTTAGACCACCATCCCAGCAGAGCATCCAACAGTGGTGAGGACCGACATGAAGAAAAGCAGTCTGAATCTTGGCAGGCAAATCGGCTCAGTTTTACTGACATCTGACACACCACCATCATGGAGACTTTCAACACCTGTACTGGCAGCACATACTCCCTGGGCACATCACTGCCTGGGAAGGAATCCAGTGAACACATCAGCTGTCTCTCCCACACACCTACCACCATGACAGCAGAAATCCAGAAATGTAAAGATAGGGACTCTCATCCAACACGGGTGACATTCCAGCACTTGCTGTCAACAGAGAACACTGAAGCCTGAGACCTTACCTGCTGAGATGTTCCAGAAGCATGCAAAGAGGCTGCTAACTTGTGTCTCTGAGTGGTTTTTTTTTTTTTTTTTCAAATAAAGGAAAGCCAAAGAAATGCCTGCTTCCTTTACCATCAGCAAGAAAGATGAGAGATCATGTCATCTCATAGTTCATTCCTGGCAGGATGTAGGCCTAATCCTTTCTTGAGGGGTTACCGTGCATTCTTGTCACCATATACCCTGGACCCAACATGTGATTAGCTATAAACCTTGATGAAGAGAATGAACTCTGCCCCAAATGAGGGAGAAGTGCTGTTGGCAGCATCCGGACATTTACATTCATGAACATATCAGAGCCACTTGAGAAGTATTTGCTGCATACCTACTGCATGCAAGTTGGCAACATCAAAGAAATGTGTCCACCATCAAAAGACAATATGGAGAGAAGCTCAAAAGATCATAAATTTACTCCCTAAGGGTTGAGTTTTGACATAACCATTACTTGAATACACAAGAGACTGGAGGGTTGGTTTTAGAATGCTTTAGTATTTTGAGGAGACTTGGAAACTCTAATTCCAGAGGCTTTGAGTGTTATTAGACATGTTAGTTTGGGTTTCCCCAGAAGCAGACCTTAAAATAAGAAATCAAGTAAAGGTAGTTTATTTGGGAGTTGAAGGGCAACCAGAAGGGATGCAGGGCAGTGAGACAAAGGGGAAGGAGCCTCAAAGGGTATGTGATCAAGCAGACGAAGGCTGTGGGCAACTAGAGCACAACCCACTGGGGAAGCTCTGGGAACCAGTTTAAAACACACTCACGGGCTTCCCTGGTGGCGCAGTGGTTGAGAGTCCGCCTGCCGATGCAGGGGACGAGGGTTCGTGCCCCGGTACGGGAAGATCCCACGTGCCGCGGAGCGGCTGGGCCCGTGAGCCATGGCCGCTGAGCCTGCGCGTCCGGAGCCTGTGCTCCGCAACAGGAGAGGCCACAGCAGTGAGAGGCCCGTGTACCGCAAAAAAAAAAACCAAAAACACACTCACCCATAAGTAATCCCACCCATGGGGAGGGAGCTGGGTATTTCTATGCCAACTCCCATCTGTCATTGCTTGAGGTCTGCTCCCAGGGGATGTTAATTCCCCAGAACTTTTGGCCTGCCAAGCAGATGGCAAAGTGGGCTCTCTGACAAAGAGGGGTGGGTACTGGGATTCAAGGTTAGGTAGGTATGTTCGCAAGAGCTAAGGGCTGGAGGATATGAACAAGGTGCCAACCACATCTGCTACAGAGGAACTTGAAGCAACTGGCCAAGAACTTCCGCACTTGTATGGTCTATGACTGCACTTTACAATCATACACACAGAAAAGTGAAAGGCCACACGTCGGCTAGACCTGCACATCTATAAACATGCAGTTGATAGACGACACATTAAGACCCAAACCTAGGAAATGCAGTTCAAGTGTTTAATCAGTACTGCAGATTTAAAAGTTGTCATCGGCTTCTACTACCTGACTTACTCCCTGGGCTAAGCTGTCCAAATCTGTAAAAAGGTGGAGACATCAACCTTCTGCCTCCTTCAAGCCAGTATGACTGCTCACTATGGTTCAGATCTTCATTTCACCAGTGAACTAGTTACTGCATTAATATTTTAGTCCAGTTCCCCACCTCCACTCTCCAGTTTTCCCATTCCAGCTACCATGTTGCAGACAGAGTGATCTTCCTAAGACACAGTTCTGATCACCTCATTCTGTTTGAAACCCTTCGCTGGCTCCCAAGTGCCGACAGGACAAAGCCTGTCTTCCAGGTTCAGCAGACGAGGCTTCGTGTGGTTTGGACCTTTCCTCTCAGTTCCCGGACCAGCCTGAATCACTTCTTTTTCCCCGACATCCGTTTTGTGCCTCAAGATTGCCCGTGCTGTAGCCTCCACCTGATATACTCTCCCCACCAGTTCCAGAACCCATGCCAAGCCTCTGCCTGTGGTTAATTTCTTCTCATTCTTCAAGTGCTAATTTAGAAGTCACTTCCTCAAGAAGACTTCCCTGGTGCCAGCAAGGTTGGTGTAGGTGCCCTTCCCTTAATATCCAGTATTTCTCCCATCTTGGGACTCCATGCAGATTTTGTAATTGCCTCTTTGCTTGTCTGTATCTCCCATAGTTTGAATGCTCTGTGAGGGCAGAGCCATACCTATCTTGTTCACATGGCTTGATGTAAGATTTACTAATAGTTACCAATACGTATTTGTTGAATGTGAAAATTCTCCCTCATCTGGCCCGTCTCCTCTCCAACTTTGTATTTCATTGTACCCCCCACTGCTACACACACACACACACACACGCACACACACACACACCCCAACATACTAGACTCCGTGTACTCCCCCTTTACTCCTATTATAGAACTGTAGCACTTTACTTCACTCTATGGTTCGCCTGTGCTAACCGATTCTGACAATCTGCCTGAAGCCCCTCTACAATACTCTAAGTTTACTGAGGGTAAAACCATGTCAATATTCTTTATCTCCCCAGGGCTTATATTAATGCCCAGCATAGTGTAGACACCTAGTACATGTTGAGTAGATGGTTCACTGCTTTAACTGGTGATGAAATGCCTAAGACTTTTTCTGTGTGACCTCTAACTCCCAACGAAGCAAAAATGCTCTGGCCTCCCACCTGCCTGCGACCCATCACAGTCTTCACAACTGCGAGCCTTGAAAAATTTCATCAGCCAAGTCTGAGCGCCACTGTCGGCCTTAAAGCAAGATAGAATCACCCAGAGTGACACCTTTGGACGTGGAAAGCAACCTCGGCTCCTGGCTGGACGAAGCCACATGTCAGTAAGACAACCAAGGGGAAGCTATCTGTCAATTCCAGCAAGGCCAGTGTGCTCAGGGCAGGAAGATGGAATGTTCCAAGGGTACTACGGATGCACTCCACCTCCGCAGGAGTGAACAGAACTAGGCTATGTGAGAGCTGAATCTTGCAAAACATCAGAGCCTTGACATGGAAAGAAGCTGCAACGGTGGGAAGGTAGGTGTGGTTGGAAGTAGACAGAGACGCAAGGAGTTTCTCCAGATTCCTTTCCCAGAGGCCTGTCTGATGACAGGAGAGCATCACCTGCAATGGTCTAGGTTCCATCAGCAGTGATGGGTCTGCAAACCAAAGGACTGCCATCTCATGCCCATTGTGAGGCATAAATGGATGAAATCGCGTCAGTGCTTACCCCCTCTGAGACCCCCATACATAGGGAGAACATCCCACTCTATACCTGGTATTCCTGTGAAATTACCAGTGCCCTCCTGCACTCTCAAAAGTGTTCCAGTTTGCATGATAAATTATACGGTCACCTGCACGGACAGCATTAACACCAGGGCCAGAAGCTTCAAACAGACATGACACTGGATATAGGTACATGGGAGTTCTTATGTTACTCTCTAAACTTTTCTGCATTTAAAAAAAACCTTTTCCCTCCAACAAACAAAAACACTAGAAAAAATTCAAACGACTCTATAATTAAGCATAACACATAATTATTTTTAACACATAATTACCCAATCATTTTTTAACAAATAATTACCCAATCTCCTACCTCAATTGTTTCTCTGCTCTTACATTTTTTTACGTTGTATTCTAACCATATCCGTCTGTCTAATGAGGTCAGCCATTTGTCTGCAGTGTGTAAGTGACAGGACTAAATTCAATGTCATCTGTTTATTTAAGATGGAAATTATATGCAGGTAGAACAGTAGCCTTTGGGTACAAATGAAGTATCATTCAATGTCACCAGAGAAAATATAAATCAGCAAGAAGGAACAAACACTGAAGGTTCAATCAGCACGGCTTTGTCGGGCTTCCTCTATGTACCATACAGTACGGAGTGAAACAGAGTCCCTGCCCTCATGGAGCATTTATATTCTAACGTTAAACTGCCTTTGTGGCGGACTGATAGCCAAATCCTGTACACCCCCAACTTAAATCTCATGTTTTGCAATAAACCCCCAAATTGCCGGCCCTTTTCACAAACATGTTCTATAACGTATTTTTTTCTTTTTCCTTCTGCGTGTGTGTATGGGGGGTGGGGGGGAGAGTCACATAGAAAACACACAAGATGCAAAGGATGCTATCTGGACCGATGAAAGGCTTGTCCTCATACGTCTGTTTTCGGCACCTCCAGCTAGTGGCATGTGCTTGTCACTAGTAATGAGATTGTAGCTTCTCTCTGAGGTCTCTATCAGAGATAGCTGGCATTTGCTGGGTCTCACTGTTCAGTACAGGTCAGCGTCTCGCTGCTTCCTCTAGGCTGCTTTGTCACGTTTGACCCCTTGATTTTGCTACGTCATCACCACTTTTAACTCATAACTGCCCCTAACCATGTCATTCTGTGGCTTGACCATGCTTAAGCCTAACACCCCAAAACAAGTTTATCAATATCCAAATGGCCAAAGCACAGAGGTGAAGGGGTAAGGTCTTTACTGTGCCAAAAAAACCCCACTGGGAGACAATCTTATGAGCCCAAGATTTAAATCTCGGCTGATCCACTTACTAAATTTGTGACTGTGGGCAAGTTAAGTTCCTTGAGGCTCAGTTTCCTCACCTGTAAATGCAATGTAACACTGACCTCTCTGAACTGCTGTGAGGGTTGAATGAGATGATAGATGCAGCGTTCTCTGCACAAAGCCCAACCCTTCATAGGCAGTTAACACCTTTTAGTTTCCTTCTTTCGCCCACACCATAGTCCCCTTCCTAGTCGCATGTGCACGGTAATCTAACTGGGAAGCTAACCTGAAAAAGGTGGAATGGTTTCAGGCTGGGAGCTTATCCTGGAATTAGGGAGTGCAACTTGTAAACACATACAGTCCAGCTCGTCTCTTCAATTATGTGTATTGATGCGTGCTATTAACCCCATTTACCCTTTGGTCTCTAGTAAAGATGGGAGCAAAAATCTGTCACCTTTACATCTCATTGAAGATACTTTTCAAGAAACACTGAGGAAGTTCTATGGGTAAAAGAAAAAAATTAAGGGGGACAAGGCAAAACAGAGGATAGAAAGGGGTTTTTTTGTTTGTTCATTTTGGTTTTTCTGCTAACAAACCTTTACTGGGTAGCACTTGTGTGTCAGAGACTATATCGAGCAGTTTCCATTCAATTTCTCACTTATCCTCCAACAATCCTAAGGAGATAGGTACTATGATTGACCCCATTTTACCGATGAGGAAGCTGAGGCACAGAAAGAGCTATTAAGTAACAGCTTAGTGTTCAGGATCACATATCTACTAAGAGCCACAGCTGGCAACTGAGTCCAGGCAGTCTGTCTTCTCCACGCCACACGAGGCCACCGACATTGGCACCTCCCAGAAAGGTCAAGGCCCTAGCAAGCTGAATCACAGAAACTATCGTGGCCTTGACCATTTGCTCTGTAAGACTTCTTTTCAGATCTGGAAAAGGAGGGCAGCAGCTGAGACACTCCTGTGATTTGTAAGGTCAGCAGCTTTGTAAGGTCAGTAGTTTGGGAAACAGAAAAAATACCATTTCCAGGAAAAACATGCACTATCAGGTAACACACTCTTTTATGAATTAAATCAAGTACTTGCTCTTATAAAGCTCATGGTCCACCACTCAGGAGTGCCGCCGCCATGTCATTAGGCGGAACTTTTCCCTTGCTCCGTGCCCATTACAAACTTAGTGAATCCTTTGAAGGAAAAAAAATTGCCAAAGATCTCGTCTGATGAAGACGCTTGTTCATAATTTTGTAGATTTAATATTGTTATCAATTATTTGCAGTTCCAAATAGTTCAGGGATGTGGGTTATATAGCATTTTCTTCCCTTAAGCTGAAAACTGCTAAAAGTGTGCATTCCGGTTGCATGCAGGGACTCATGGCCACGGTATCTGCAAGTCTCAGTTTTGCTCGTGGAAAAGGGAATGAGTGGATATTCTAGCCCCAAACTGTTGTCTTTTTCCTAAAAGCCTGTCCTGGTACCACCAAACTGGTCCTTGGAAACCAAATAAAATTGTCTGTGACCCCCTCCCCCCCGGGGAGTTCTGGCAGGACTCTTGGAAAGGAGGAGGGGCTAAAAGGGGAAAGAACAGACCCTCGCTGAAGGTTGGGTGATCCACATAAAATTGCCAATACTGAACCACTCTTTTACCTATAGAAGTGGAAATTTCATATGGTTTAACCCAATATTAAATGCCAGACCACACACCTTTTTTATGTTATCACACTTGATCTTCATAATGACCCTATGAGGTCAGGTTTAGCCCCATTTTACAGATAATGAAACTGAATTAAATGCCTGAAGTAACTGTCTTAGTTTGGTTTCCCCCTAAAGTTGACGCAGAGTCAAGGAACTGATGCAAGCAGTATATGTGGAAGACCCCAGGAAGCACTGATAAGATAATGGCAACAAGAGACGGGGAAGGGAAGAAGTAAGTTATGGGGACATTGTCAAGCCGGTTACTCTGTGGGCAACTGGAGCCTAATCCCACTGGGCAACTCCAGGAGCCAATGAGGAACACATGTTGCAGAGTCAGCCCACCTTGGGGCCAAGGGAGCTGGGCGATTTATACACAAACTGTTTTGAGTCATTGATCCAGGCTGCTTGGGATTGACATGGTACGTTAGTGCTTCATTATTTCCACATCAGGCTGGAAACAGGGCTGGTGGGTACTGAAGTGGTAAGGAGATAGGGGCAGCTATCTATGCCCTGAAAGCTAGCACTGAGCAGCAGGATTTGAACTGGTGGCATTCTGACCTCATAACCCATGTCCCTCCCACTACAGCACAAGATGTTGCCAAATCGTGGGAAAGATCACGGACTCCAGGAGAATCAGGAATCAGTTGTAGGGTTGTGTCTGGACAGCTGCAAGATACTAACCACTCCATGCTTCCCTGCTGAATAAGAACTACATTTGTGTAGCCCTCTAGAGTTTACAGTATGCATGCACATCTATCACCTCATTGGCCCTCATCGTGCCCATGAGACAGACTAAAATCCATTCACTCACAAGATTATTATAGTCACGTGTTTACTCCATAACTATTGAGTATATGTTTCAGGAGCTACATAATGGAGATGTAGAAGTAGACCAAAGAGACAAACACTCCGGCATGGTAAAACATATTCTAGTGGGGACAGCAGAATACAGAAACAAATACGTATATATTACATATAATGTAATGCCATATCGTAATTGGTGCCATGAAAAACTTAAACCAAGCAAAGATGATGGTGATGACGAGGGATGCTATTTTTTAACTTGGGGGTGGAGTCAGGGAAGGTGATTACATTTGAGCAGGGAAGCGAAGGAAGTAAGGCTATCTGAAGGAAAGACATCCCAGGCAGACTCATGGCAAAGACAGGCAGTGTGACTAGGGCGCAGTGAGATATGAATCCGTAGAAAGTGCCAGGGGCAATGGATCATCTTGTTGGCTACAGTCAGGACTTGGGTTTTTGCTCTCAGCACGATGAGGAGCCACCGGAGACTTTAGGGCAGGGAAGTGGCATGGTATGTGTTTTCCAAAGTTCATTCTTTATTTATCTCTAACTCATGTGGCCAGCAAGACCCAGAACAAGGACTCAAACTGAAGTCTTCTGACTCCTGATCCAGTGCTTTTCCCACTTAGGTTCACAGTTGTTCTCCAGACCTAGACGTCCTCGGTATCCTTTTTTTAATTTTTTCTGTCCCCTTGCATAGTTATTTGTGGTCTCCTGACCAAATCTTAAAACGGTTGTTGGCAGTTCCCCAGGCATTCGGCTCCTTGGGACTTCTCTTTGCCTCTTAGCCAGTCAGCTTTAATATTTTTCCATTTCTGAGAGCATCCTCTTCTCTTAGTTACCTAGCAAAACTCATGACCCACAAACTTGCTCAAGCAGAGTTTAAGCTTGACCATGAAAGTCAAGTGAGGACAGCAGGATTCAAAAATAACCACTCTAATCAGAAAGTTTAACTTTACAGATTTCCAGGAGTCTTCATATCAAGGAATTTTTTTTGGTAATCAAGAGCAAGCCAAATTTTCTCCCAGACTACGGGAAAAAAGAGAGTATTGAACCTGTGGTTCATTGCGTTCTGTCTCATCCAGACCAACGTGGAATCAGGCAAAAGTTGCAATGAGATATTGCAATTGCCTTTTCCTTCGTCATTACTATATTTTGTTTGGAAAATGGCAGATTTGTTTGCTTCAAATCCAAAGCTGCAATGTCTTTTCAGTCAAGGCTGCAAAGACAAACAACCTGTTTGGGGAATTACAATGTGGGGCTTTTAGTGTCAGCTCCCGCAAAACAGTGTTTACCCCCTGGTAAAGCAAGGAGAGAAACAGAAACGTTCCACTCTCCCAGACCTGCACTGGCACTGCAGTACTGACAAAGGTAACCATCTGGGTTTTTTGTCACTGGAGCAGGTCAGCATGACACCAGGCACCTGTGTGTAAAGGAAGCGTGTGGATAGTCACTTGTTTAGCTATATCCACAGCTTAAACTTGGTGTCCTCCGAACACGTTATGTTTCAAAGGCAGAATGATATTTCTGTCCACTTATTAAGGCATGACTAACTTGCTTTTGGCTGCACTACAAATGAATCACAGTAACAATCCCCAACTTGCGACTGATGTTCTGATGTAATACACTTCTATTAAAAGAAGAGGAAAGAGAGTGGGTGAGAGTGAGATCATGCAGAGACAGAACATAACACCGAGGGAGCTAGCGTAATTGATGAACTGCAGAGACCAGATCCATCCACTTCAAGGTGCTTTCTTGTGTCCCGGGTGAGGATACCTTGCCAGTCCGTTCCTACCCACTTACAGTGGCAGCATATAGACCCTGATCGAGGCCTGGAATTTGGAGGGGACTCAGTGAAGGAAACGCTTCATTCGGGCAAGAAAACCAGATATTCCTTGAAAGCATTTTAAAGCAATTTTGATTTAGCATCACTTTGAAGGTGATATTTGGGGGCAAATGATATAGGTTAGAAAGGCAAACCAATAAGCTCCCCTTTTAAACTGTTCCCATGTATGCAGCTTATTTGGGAGTGGCAGAAGGAGGGGGCGGGAAGGTGAGATAAGGAAAGGAAGGCAGCTGATAAAGGTGGTGCCATCAGACTGATCCCCCCTGGGGACCCCCCACCTCCTCTGAGCCTCCCGGCACAGCTGAGCTTGCTGGGGGACAGCTTGAGGTGTTAATTGCCCTGCCTTAATGGCCCTCCTGCCTTCTCTCTCCCCTTTTTCAACGAGAAACAAATACAAAAAGAGCTGGAAGGTATGGAAAAGCTCTTCTGA
The DNA here is from genome assembly GCF_963924675.1 of Phocoena phocoena. Taxonomy (NCBI): domain Eukaryota; kingdom Metazoa; phylum Chordata; class Mammalia; order Artiodactyla; family Phocoenidae; genus Phocoena; species Phocoena phocoena. The sequence continues at coordinate 19,727,722 of NC_089240.1, forward strand.
ACCCACAGGTATTTTTCCTATGTCAATTACCACTCAGGAGCAGACACTTCCTTCCTCCCAGTTCCCTTCTGTACTCTCCTCTACAAGGTGCCCCTGCTGTCTTCTGAGGAAGATCTGAGTGTGCCAAGGAGAGGCAGAGAGGAAATTAGACTCTGGCCTGTCGTGACCAGCAGCCCACACTGGCTTTGTCCCAGGCTCTGGCAGAAGGGGATTATAAGAGCCAGTGCCTCCCCAGCACGGGAAATCACTCAGAGAAGGGAATCTTTTTTTTTTTTTTTTTCCAGTAAACCTATTTTCCCTATCCTGTGGTTTTCTTTCTGGGTTTCATCTACTATCAGATCTGTCACTGACCTAAAAAGAACTTCAGTGTGTTGCAAAAGCATACTTCAAGCAGCTGTAATAAATCTCAAGTTGGTATTTATGAAGTTAACTTTCTCTCACTGAGGATCTGATTGTATACTTTGTGGGTGTCACTCATCTTCGAATCATGTCATGTTAGAACCAAATTGTCCGTGGAGATTAGCTAGACCAACCTCCTTTTTTTACTGAAAAATCTGAGACATGAAGAAGCAGAGTGACATTCCTAGGGTCTCCGACACTCCTACCTAGGCAGCAAAAGCCAGACTTGAAGTCAAAACTTCCTATTACTGGATTCCATTATGCCCCCCGGTCTTTTTTCTTGGTAAGGCGGTTTTAGAAGTTTCATCTGGCAACTAAAGAGGCTGGATGGAGAGTAAGAAAATTCAGTAAGTTCAAAACCCATCCCCTTCATTACCTGTTAACATTGCCACGTTCCGTTGCTGCCTAAAGATGAAGTTTGGCTGTTTGGATTATTTCTGGTCTCTCTTAATGGACCCCAGATCCCCAAATGTGGCCATCCCACAGTTCAGTCACATCAAGGCCGGTCATTTGAACCAGGTGGGCTGACAATTCTTCATTCTTCCCCAAACGTTCTAAAGCTGCCCTGGTCTAGACTCTTTAGGCCTCAATTGCTCCAGCTATAAAACGGGAATAATGATTTAACCATGTCCACAGAGTCTTGTATTGAGTAAATTTTGAAAACTATACCGAGAGTGCTTAGCAGACTAGTTACTATGACTGTCATCATTCTTAGCCTGAAGGGTGATGAGAGAAAAAAATCTAACAATTTAAACAGTATGTTCAGAGCCCTAGAACGAATCTCAATTTAACATTCACTTTGGCCTCTTTGGCGGCAAATACAGTAATAAGAAACATGTTGTGATCAAGACTGACATCGGATTAGGCTTTACTAGAGCGCTCGGCATTGTTAGAAGAGCCCCTTTGTTTTGGACGTCAGATCTCTTATGTGATTTTCCATGGGTAAGCGTGAACACCCTAAATTCAGGGAAATTATCCTGTTTTGACAACACAGTGGATTTGATGAGTACTTATTGAATGTGTGTTGAGTGAATAATCCAAAACCTATACATAGTTATAGAAACGTGGATCATGTGCTGATTCACATGACAGATTCAGACTATATTAAGGGTCAGGACTATGACTTTATGTCATTTCCCTCTCCTTTTCTTTTCTGAGGGTCTCTAATGATACGCTTACAGGGATTGAGATTGTCCATTTCGTGGACTGAGGTGTCTTGGTCGCCGTCTCACTGATCATGCCATGATGTCTTCCTCTCTTCCTCTCCCCCTTCTGCCCCTAAGAGCAAAGATTAATTTAAAGGCAAAGATGAAGTCACTGTAAACTAACTTGTCATCGTTTTCACGTTGCTTTTCTTTTTCAGTGCAGAAATTTAAAGTGAGTATAAACCAAAAAAAAAAAAAGCAGAGCTTCGATCTCTGGCTTCCATTTTCCCCTGTGAATATAATCTAAGGTCACCTACTAATGCCTCTGCTGTCCTGAGTGGGGCTCCTTTAGGAAAGTAAATCAAGGCATTCTAAAACCCTGTACAGGTAGATGTCCAAGTAGCACGTGTAGTGTGTCTGCCCGTGGCCCTGTGGACAGCCAGGAGTAGAATGTGTGTGTACTTGACGTGTAGGCATAAGAACCACCAAGATCAGAACTGAGTAATCCCAAAAGTCCCAGGAGGGAGTCTCCATTCTCCTTTCCCATACCTCTCATTATCCTCTCACCTCTTATCCCACAGTAGAATCCCAGTAGACTCCCCCTGCCAGGTGGGTGGCCTCAGCCAACACCCCTTCTCTGGCTGCTTTTTCACCCAGCATCTCCCTGCCACTGAGAAGCAAGAGTGACACATGTTCTACCCACCTTCCCTTCGGAAATTCAAAGCAGGTGAATCTCACAGCAGTTCTGGTACTGAGAGTTAAGAAACCTTCCCTCTCAAACTTCAGTAAGGTTCCCATTTTCCAAGCCTCCCTCCTATGAGCTGGTGGTAAAGGGGTTAACAGCATGTCTGCTTTCTCTGGTCTGTGGTCCCAGGGGGTCCCAGCAGTAGATCGGCAGGGTTGGCAGATCACTAAATAGTTTACAACTCCCCACCCAGCGTGGCATGGTCGCCTTAGAGAATGGATGGAAAATATACCCTTGCTATAATTGGGTTCAGCCCTGTGACTTAGCACCATCTTATTTGGCAATCTTTTTCTCTTGACATATTTTGTAATCACTCTAAGGGAGATTTATTAGACTGTTCATGGGAACAAACAATGCACTAAATATTACACATATGCATGCTTTCAATACCACTCCTTTTCTAGCCTATTCTGAAGCTTGCCCCCAAAGTCTTTCTTTTAACTCCCTCTTGTCTTTAAATTCCTCTTGGTTCTTCTCTCCTCCAAAGTAACTTCTCATATTTTGGAATTTTTTTTGTAGTTAGGGGTTCTTTTAATCAAAATTCACTGGGCCAAGCTTAGAGAAGAATGGACGAAAACACACTCTCAGTGTTTAGAACCATTCAAGACATTTTGCTCTTCATCAATCCCAAAGCATCAAAACAAAAAATTAGCATATGGTTAGAGTTCTGTGAAAACAGTCTCCTAGGTATCCCTGGGACATCAACTCGTGTGTGTGTGTGTGTGTGTGTGTGTGTGTCTTTGTGTGTATGAAGGAAAGGACTCAAAATATTTCAGCCAAATGTGATACAATGAAGTGTCTCCTGAACCTCAGGGTTGGGGCCCGTGAGGAGATGTGAGGAAGGAGGACTTTGACAGCTGGTGCCCCTCAGACATTTTCAAAAAACATAGTATCCCACTCATCCTGGCACATGCATGCACAGGAAAATGTCTCAGCAAATAATCCAGCTACAGCAGATTTAAGAGCACATCTATCAGGGTCATGGAGACGCTCAGAAGGTTGAGTTATAATGGCGCAGCAACAGTACGGCAACTCTGGATACGAGGCTTTTATTCCCTTTAAGTGTGAAATGTTCTTCATTCATCAGGTATGTAATAACGGCTAGCTCTGCTCTTGGGAGAGCCCTCTCAGTGCCAGGCATGGACCTAGATGTGCTCATTTGTTTAACACTCAGCTACATGTCCACTAATGGCCTCATTTCACAGAGAGAAGGCCTTATTTTCTCACCTTAGACTGTAGATTACACACGCTCCTACATATCTGAACTTGAGCCCTTGTAATTTTTTAGAGGTGGGGCGGTGAAAGCACAAAACCAGGATTTAGTTGCTAGCAAGAACCTTCATCTAGCTTCTGGTATTGCCAACCTAGAGGCGTACGGTGAGGGGCTAGGAGCACAGGTTCTGGAACCAGACTGCCCGGTAGAGCCCAGCTCTGTGTGGCCTCGGGCAAGTGACTTGGCTTCTCCGTGTCTCAGCTTCCTCGTCTGTAAAATGAGGCTAGTATTTGTACCTACTTTAGAGTTTCTTGTAAGGATTAAATGACTTAATCCATATAAAGGGCCTAGAACTGTGACTTGCACGTAGTAGGGGCTGTTAAATGAGTGTCTGTATTCCCATGTGCACTTAGATCACAGGCATACAGAACTCGGGCACAGCAAATGTGATTTAGGGCAAGGTGTGCGGAATAAATCCTACTGTGTTCCCTTAGCATGACTGCCATGTATCCCAGCCAAGCTCTGCAGTTACAGCTCCCTTCCCACAGAAGCAGAGAATACAAGGGCCCTCAAGGTGAACCGCTTGTCTTTTATGTCACAGAGTGACTACATTGAATGGGGAAATCATTTAGCTGCCCTACAAATCGGCAGCAAGGGATGGGCCTACAGGGGACCTGTGCACTTGGAATTGCACCTTAGTTCACTTTTTACATTTTCGAGGGGAGACCTTATACTGGGGTGGACCAGTATAAGATTTTCAGATATTTATAGACCAACTGAATCACACATAAAGAACACACAACATGTAGAAATAATGGTGGTGCTCCTCAAACTTTAGCTATATCAGAATCCCCCGGAGGGCTCGTGAAAACCCAGATTCCTAGGCCACACCCCAGAGACTGTGACTTACCAGGTCTGAGAATTTTCATTTCTGACAAGTTCAAATCTGTGTTTTACATCCTTACTACCCACTTCTGATGTAAGGTTATAACATTTAATTTGAACTCTTTAGCTTAGAGGTGGCATGAGTGACTCCCTTTCCCCTCCCCCACAAAAAATAGAGACGTTTGAATCCACAGAGCTAATGTCACTTAGTACTGTCTTATTTTTGGTAATCAACACTGACTCTCATTTTTTCCCCATAGTTGCATGCTGCTGTGACCAGGATCCAGGTTCCAAGGCCTGGATTTAATTACACATTTGCTCACATATGTATCCTGAATAACGATAAGACTTGCATCGTGGACGACATAGTGCATGTCCTGGAGGAGCTAAAGAATGCTCGGGCCACCAACCGGACCAATTTTGCTATCACGTACCCGATCACTCACTTAAAGGACGGGAGGGCAGTTTACAACGGGCACCAGCTCGGAGGCGTCACCGTGCACAGCAAGGACCGAGTGAAATCCGCAGAGGCCGTCCAGCTCACCTACTACCTGCAGTCAATCAACAGTCTCAACGACATGGTGGCAGAGAGGTGGGAGTCCAGCTTCTGCGACACCGTCCGACTGTTCCAGAAATCTAACGGCAAAGTCAAAATGTACCCTTACACGTCCTCCTCACTGAGGGAAGATTTCCAGAAGACCAGCCGCGTATCAGAACGCTACCTGGTCACCAGCTTGATCCTGGTGGCCACCATGGCCATCCTCTGCTGCTCCATGCAGGACTGCGTCCGCAGCAAACCCTGGCTGGGCCTGCTCGGGCTGGTGACCATAAGCCTGGCCACTCTCACTGCGGCCGGGATCATCAATCTTACTGGTGGCAAATACAATTCCACCTTCCTGGGAGTCCCTTTCGTCATGCTAGGTAATTACTACCCTTTGTTTTTCTGTTTCCTCCTTCTGGTGGTGGTGACTGGGTTCCTAAAAGGCAAGGAGAAGCCGTCTAACAAGTCTGTTTCATTTATGGCTTCCTCCTCTTGCCCAGAAGCCCTGGGGCCAGTACTATAAGGTGGTGTTGGGTCACAAGAGGCAGCTTTATCTGGTAAATGTGCCGGAAGTCCAAGGTCCTGGGTTCCAGGCCTGGTTCTCCATTAAGTAGCTGCATGGTTCTGAGCAGATATTAATCTCTGTGCTCCAGTGCCTTAGGCTGGGCTTCCCCAGAAGCAGACCCTGAGACAAGATTTAGATACAGGTACTTTGAGACCCCAGCATGGGAGTGAGGACATGAAACAGGGAAGGAAGAAGATTCGGGGTACGCTAATCAGCATAAGCTGTGGGCACCTGTGGCTTAGTCCCACTGGGGACCTTTGAGAGGCCTCAGAGGTCTCCTTGAGGGGTGAGGAGGCTGAAAGCTGTGCAGTGCACCCAGAAACCCTATGTATGATTCATTGAGGGTTCTCCCCCGAGTCATTAACTCCCCAGCACTTCCCAGGGAAGACCGAGCACATTCCCGCAGCTGGAGAAATCCCTCAGGTTACCAGTATTTGGAGTAAGAAGACTTCCGTGAGCTCAAGAATGGGGAACGGGAGGGCACAGAGGTTGGGCACGAACAGTGTCCACTGGCCTCGGTTTCCCTACCCGATGGACTGAGTGGATGCGAACATCACACAGAACGATATGGTAAACGTACGAGAACTTTGAAGCCAACAAGTGAGTCACAAATAAGAAGGTAACTTTTTCCTGTCTTTGCTATGAACTCAGGAGAACGTTTTAAAATGATAGTGTGAGAATCCCACTATGTTCTCTCTTGGAGGCCGCAGGAACTTCCTGATAGAGATAATTGTCAACGTAAAGCCGTAGTGGTCATAACATAATGTCAGTTGCTCTGTCCATCTGATTTTGAAGGCGCCATGCCCAGCAAACCTGATGGCAGAGTTCTTGTGGGCCAAGGATTCAGTTAGCTTCCCCCTCTTCTTTGGCAACTTCTCATCAATCCCTTTAGCAAAATTAAAATGTCATTTGGAATCAGATACTGACATGACAAATGAAGTGACATTTCTCATTGGCTGAGGAAAAACTATGGTGGAGTTCATTAGTATGCAGCTGCACGATGGTTAAATGATAACGTGCGGGGCTGGCGGAGCCACAGAATTACGTGCGGCCTTCCATGCTCTGCGGCCTGTGGGAACTGAAACCCAGGCAATAAACACATACTAGCAGCCTTTGTGGAGAAGTGGGGCACTGTGCGGAGACTGAGCGTGCTGCGAATTTCCCAGATCGCTTTACTCATCACTGCCGAACTCAGCACGGGAGGAGGCTGCCATACTTCCTCCTGAACTCAGTCTGTTAAGATGGCAGCATCACTTGCCTCTTTAAGATAACCCCAAGACAATGTGGGTCAACTGTGGAATACAGGGCGGTTCCTTGAGGCGTAAGGACCGGTTAGGAGGAGCTTCCACGGAGGCCTGAGTCAAGATGTCAATTAAAATGTGCTGCTCATGGTTAGTCAGATGCTTGGGGGGTTGTTTTGTTTGTTTGTTTGTTAGCTTTTCATTTTAAAAATAGTGTATTTTTTGCTGTGATTGTTTTTGTGGGAGGAAGATAAGCGGGGATAAGGGTTTATGGGAAACTGAAGGGAGACAGGTTCTTAGGGGGAGGAAAAAAGGATGTCAGGGATAGAAAAAGGACTATCATTCCCGGTTTTATGATACTCTTAAGTAGTTACCAGTGAGCTCAAAGAAGGATACAATATTTAAAACTTCCTGAAAATGAACTGCATTCATAAAACAAAATTTCAATATTTAGAGGTCCTTAAAATTAATTTTTAAGTAAAACTAAGCAGTAATATTCAAAACTTCTTCAAATTCATTTCACTAAAAATCAATTTCACTATAAGTAAAATGAAATTAAGTATTCAAAACTTCTTGAATTTTATTAAGTAAAGTAAATTACAGTATTTAAAATTTCTTAAAGCTGATTTTTGTACTTTTTTAAGCTTTAAATATTGTAAGTAGAAGTCAACACAAAAAGGAATACAGCAGGTAGTGCTGGTGTGGGGAGGGATGTAAGAGATGGAAAGATGCTGTTAGCAAGGGAGACCCAGTATCGGTGAACTTCACATGAATTCAATTCAGAAAAATCTGGCATTCGTCGTGAAAGAGATCAAGCGCCACAGTGCCCCGTACACCCTTGCTCGTAATTTGTGAGGAATGTTACATGCGTTGATTTGATGGCAGTTTTCCCTGCTGACAGCCAGTAGGCAACCTTTCTGTACATTTTCAGCTCAAAGAGATCTCAAATTACTTAGTCGCAACATGAAAGGAAGCTACGCACTTTAGTAGCTAAGGCCCATTTGCAATAAATACTTTGCATCACGTAATGGATGCTTAACATGCTCGTAAAGCCAACAGCGTCCGGATTTAGGATAGTTGCCCTTCTGTATTTCTCAGATAAACTCTTCGTTCTCAGATTTGATTGTAAAATGGAATGTAAGCCAGAGCATGCTCATAAATGCTGCTGCATTCAGGACCAATGTTTAATTCTGGTTTTTTGATGACCAGTCCTAAAACGCCAATAAATATTTCAAATGACCAAGAAGAAATGCAGTGCAAAGCGTTTTGCACTGTGAGGCAACAAACTTGTCCAGTTTCTAAACTAAGCAGATTTAAGCAAAACTTCTTGATTTTCTGTGATATTAATATACGATCAAATAAAACTTTTAAAACTATATGGCCTCCTTTAGAAGGAAAAGTATCTTAGAAAAAGTCTCTTTTTCCTTTCCAGACATTTCCTTGGCCGACAATAGGTCTATAATGTGATAAACAATTATAGGTTTAAAATTCAACAAACTAAACAGTCTCCGTGTGATGCCAGTCACATAAGGCCAGACCCAGCCAAATGCCAAAATGGCAGTAGATTTAGAATGGAAAATTTTAAGACCATGTGTGTCAAGCAGTATTAACCTGACAAAATTCCAGAATAGGAAAGAATTTGGATAAACTCTGAGAGTTCACCATAATGGGATGTGACTGTGTGTGTCTAGCCAAGACGGTACGTGACATCTCTGGCAATAAGAATATATCCTACACAGATGAATCATTTTGGCAATGATGTAAGCATAGATACATCAGGATTTAGAATGTTTTTAATCAGTGTCATGCATATCAGACAACCCCACTTCTGCCAAAACCCCTGTCCATATGAGTCAGATCAGTTTATTTAGAGCTGAAATTCTTAAAGGTCTGCAGTATCAGAAATGCTCATTGACATCTTTTAGTTGTTATAATTTGGAGAGGAGTTTATTTCATCCATACCCCTTATGCGTAACGTAATATCCTTTCTTTCCAAACTATGTTAACACCAGGTACCGAGGTACCTGAACTGCCATTTGTAAACATCTCACACTCATCACGTTGATCCGTTATGGCATTTCCTTTAAAGGATGAGGATTTACAACGTTGCCCTGCAGTTGGGTATGATTTAAGAAATTGGCGCAGGTTTTGCACATGCAAGCTCTCCTTACAGGCTTAATATTTCCACAGCTTTGCTGATCAGACACAAATCAGGAAAGGAATGGAATGCTGGAGAATATAGAAGGCAACAGAAGGAAGGTTTTCTTCCTTCTTCATCTGGCAGGTTTGGTGCTTCATGTACATTCTGTACAGCTTAAAAGGGGAGAAGTGAAGTTGCGGTGAAAGATACTTTGGATATTACTTTCTATGTGGTAATCTAATTTATAAGGGTTGCTTTGCATTTATTAAGATACAAGAGACTCGGAGCCCAGATGAGACGAAAACTTTTCTTCAAGAAAAATATTCTTCAAGCCCTTTCACATGTTTGGGATTCTGAGACAGTCTAATGTCAGATCCAGGGTTCCCTCTTCCTTCTACATTATCCAGCCAGGCCACTCAAATTCAAGGATAGGAAAGGAAGAAAGGATGTGATTAAGTGTTAGGAGGAGACTAATAGCAAGGATGTTTGGCTTCGTTCAGGTTTCTAAGATTATCTATATTTAGCAGAAACCAGAAGATCAGGCTCAGTTCTATGAGAACTGGTTCTTATTTGCTGCCACCTAGAATCTGACGCAGTATACGGAGCTCAGGCTTATAAAGAGGTAAAAGTTCTGTGCAAGAAATTTCGTTCTAACAGAGAAATCGGAACTCTTAATTATCTTGGCTCTAAACTTAAGCAAACCTGCAAAGTTTTGCTTTCCTGGTGAGTATTCTGGTATATTTCTAAAGTCCTGAGAAATGTGGGAGGGAAAAATCAGCCAGATAATAATCAAATACAAAATTGTCAATATTCAACCATTTTTCACCTACAGAATTGGTACCAATATCTGACCATTTCTGAACGACAAAAGTGGTCATTTCTCATGGCTCAACCTACTACGTTATCGTAGAAGTCCATTATTTGCAACAACGGGACAATCTACATGATGGAGTAGAAGTATGCTAGAATGCTGTGGAAATACTCTGCTTAGATATAAATCACTAAAAGGTTCAGTAGTTTCTAGAAAAATAATTGATTTATAGGGGTTTTGTTGCTCCCACTGTTGTTTACATCTGATTTGAAATAAGAGAGTAATTTTTCAAAGTTTTTTCCTGAGTAGCTTTTTTCTAATGACCTGTGCTCACTGTGGGACTAATTTACAAGGCTACTGTGTAATCAAGTTTTGTGGCTAGTTATCGGCTTTTTATTCTTATGCTCCACCACTCCTTACAGTAAGGGGTGGGTGGGGAAAAATAGGTTTGAGGGCATGGATCAAACGCGTTTTATTATTCTATCCTTAACCATAAAGGAAGACAAGAACGGGACTAGGGGCACAGTCCGGGAGGGCAGAGCCCGGTTAGGCAGAGGAATGCAAGGGTGCTTCGTCTCTGACCCAGGTCTCTTGGGTATCCTCTGGGTGGTCTAGCCAACTAGTCTAGGGAATAGGAGAGTGGCCAATTCCATGAAGGTCTGGCAGCTGGAAGCAACAGCTGGAAGGACATTGAGCTGGTTAAAAAAAAAAAAAAAAAAAGACCATGAGGAGAGACACCTAGTTTGTTGTTGCATTTGGATTAGCATCTCAGAAAGTCACTGCTGGGGCCCGGCAGTGTTGACCACATGGGTCTACAGTAGCTCACAACGCAAGCAGATTCATAGTCATTGTCAAGGATACCCTGCATCTCACCTAGGCTACTTCACCAGCCAAGAACCAAAGTGTAGATGGAACTTAAGGGAGGGATTCTAGCCCCTTCTCTGCACTGACTGGTGTAGCAGCACTAACATTTCTCTTCCTCACCAGTAAAATAAATTTCATATCAACTTACTAGTCATCTTGTGTGTATGTGTATGCATGTGTGTGTGTATGTGGGTACATGTATGTGTGTCTCTGTGTAATCTGGGTGCATAATGCATATTATATATCACATTACCTATATTATATATCATATGTAATATGATATATTATGCAGTAAGTTCATGTTTATATACATTTTTATGTGTTTATAACCTTACATATATTATTTAAATGTCTGAATAGAAATACTATATACTTCTCTCTATATTACATAGTATATGTTCACACATTTTACATGTAAATATATAAAATGTGTTTGAATAAGATATGCCACATATACATATATTTATATATTACATATGTCTTCTATATGAAGAGATATTACACAATGACCATATCATATATTATGGGCCACAGTTGTACACACTGATTTTATATAGTGCATGCGCGCGTGTACACATACACACAGAGTATGTAAATACTTTATCTTTAAACAAGGAAGAGCTATTAGCCAATTCATTTCTTGGACTCTTATTTGCACCTCTCGAATGAAGGAAAATCATTTCTCACGTTAAAACCCAATGCTGTGATTAGAATTACCAAAATGTGACAAGCCTCTGGTAGAAAGAGTAAGATGTGTATATTCGCCCCGATGTGAGCATCTGTCTCAACTTAAACAGAGTACACCTTTACTCTCACTCTTAACTGTCAGACAAAACAGGCCGTGATAAACCAAACAATTCAGCGTAGAAAGTAAATGTTCGTAACAGGCAAAGTGTAAATGTAACCCAATTAATGAACTTCTCCCTTAAAACAGATGTTACTCAGGCCAGACATATATACACTTTAAATTTCTTCTCAGAAAAACAAAAATCATGAATTTATGTGGATGTCATGGAAGGAAAAGCTTTCTATAAACATGAGCTACTTAGTGAAACTTGTCTAAGAATAAAATATGTTTTAAGCAGATTTTTCTCATGCATTCATCATACTCCATGGATTTTCTAGAAGAATGTAGTGATTTTATTTCCATATATGAAATCTGGCACTGGCCAGGCATGCTATAAACGGCTTCAGTGTCTCCTGATATTAAATGTTTTCCCATTGAAACTGGAAGCCATCTCATTTTACCTCCTCCACCTTCTTAGTTATTCCTTACTTTTAGGAACTCAGGATGAGGAAATCCTGCTAGGATTAAAGGATTAAGATGTGAGGAGCACCCAGAGGCATGAGCCTCCGCGCTGTGGTTCTGTGTGCTGGGGAAGGCAGGAGAAGATCTGGGCCTGAAGAAAAATCTGCCTTACAAAGTCCAAATGTACAAAGTAGATCGATTTGCCTGTGATATTCATTGGCCCAAAAAAAATAAATAAATAAACAAATCACCCAGACTGCCTCTGATGGCAAAACCATTAAATACGTTTAAAATATAAGTGACTTCATGAACAACTTTCCGGAAGTGTATCTACTGGGTAAAGTTAGGTTAACTCTCAACTATTCACTTGTCGATTCCTGCGTCGGTGGATTGTAAACAATCCCAAAGGCTTTGGTCAGGTCCCAGAAAAGAGTCTGGGTGAGAGTGAGATTTAATCTGTGAGTATTCCTGAGACTCACCCTAAGTGACTGGAGGATTTTCCACCATTAGTGTTATTTATCATCTGTGCTGCCTTGTCTCTTCATTGCCTCCAAAGCCTGCAAGCTAACTGCACATAAAGATAGAAAATTCTTTGGAAGAGAAGAAAAATGATTAGCCTAAATCCTTCGGTATTTGACTTTACTAGATGAAAATCCCAAAGACTACTGCTAATAAAATTTAAATTGCACTCCTGGTATAAACTGTATCTGAACACTGGTGAAGAGCTCTACTGTCCTTATCCCAGGGCCTGGCTAAAAGCCTGCACTGTCACAGAGCATCCACTCATGAATAATCAGAACTTGGACCTGTGTGTGTGTCTTGACACACTGATAGGCACGTGTTCATAGGCACGTAACTATACAGACATGCGATGAACCAAAACAAACATCTTGAATGTGCTTTTCAAAGACTAAGTGAATACTTTAAAAGCTTCTTTATCTTCAGAATTTGATAGAATCGGTATGTATTGTTTAGCAGTTCCCTCTGGCAATTCATCAGCCTTAACCACTGTGGCTGTAAGAGAGGGAGCGCGCTAGGATGCTGGTCAGTTCCTGGCAGGCTCACTACCACGCAGCAGTCTTTGACTTCCAGGTCTCAGGCTGCCCCAGGTCCTGGACCTGCCCCTTGGATGATGAGCCCAGGCTCCCATTACGTGCAGGGCTCCTGGTCACCAAGGGCTAAATCTATTTGTTGACACCAAAGAAAGGAGGCAGCTGCTGAGAGAGGAAAGTGAAGAGGAACAGAATGTACCAAAATCTTTCTGCCCCGCCTTTCCTTGGTTTTCATTGGCCCAGTTTCTGAAATGGATGTAAAAACAAAGACCTGGGCTGGCTGGAGGAAAAACTGGGAAGGAGTTAGTCTCTGTGAGATCCTCCTTGCCTATGATCTCCTCAGCACTCCCTCCCCATCTCGGTTCTCTGTCCCATTCCCCAGACCAAAGGGAAGCTGCTTCAGTAGACACACTATTCCAGAGGGGACTGCATTTAAAAGAATACCCTTGAAGGCCAAACCACAGGGAATTCAGTTGTGATGATGGGCAGAGCAGACACTCTTGGGGGGCAGAGCATTCCTCATGTCCTACGGCTCTTGGAACATGTCTCCCCTTGAGTCCAGGCCAGAAAACAGGGGCTCCACAGTTCCGCTTTCCATTAGGGTAATAGACCAACCTCTTCAACATAAATACCCAGCTGTGAATCAGCTCTGGTGCCAGCTAGGCCGTCCAGGCTATTCATCCCTGGGAGGCGCCCGCAGCTATGCCGGCACTCATCTCTCCCTTGATTGACTGAGCTTCAGTAAGGAGGCCCAGTTACGGTGTTAGCAGTTGTCCCTGAAATCCAAAGAGCTCTTTGAAGACAGTGCACAACTGCCATTTGGAGTCTAGGGTGTAGGCATCTGCTAGAGGGGTGTGGCTTGAGAATCAAGAATCTAGCCTATCAGGAATGAAGGTGGGGGCCTTTGCAGGCCAGGCCAACAATGACTAGCAACAAACGCTGAGTGATCAGGTAAAACAGATTCTTTCTCAGGGCTTCCTCTTCTGGCCTCTGTATCTGAATGCACACCCCTGTAGCGAGAGGAATGAAGGAGAAGCATAAGCCCCTGTGAATAAAATCAGAATCCTCTGGGACTGCCCCCAGAACCAAGAACATGTGATGTGCAAAAAGAGTCAGGACTCAATAAAAATGATCAAACTACAGAAGGATAAGGCATTTAAAATGCAGCAACAGATCTCAAGAGACAGGCGAACAGCTTACTTCCACCTCTCCTTGAGTTTGATTATTTTCATTCTGGACCCTCAAATGCCTTATTCTTTTCACCTAATAGCTCTGTTAACTCAAAGTCCTTTCCTCGATTAGCTTCTAAGATCATCCAACAGCAAGGTAAGAAAAGGATTCTTACTGTATTTTCCAACAAGAGTCAGGGTCAGATAATATCATTAGAAAACATCACACCAAGTGTAAAAAAGGACTGCAAAACAGATTTAATTCAAATCCTACTATATGAGTAATTCTAATCCTGCTCTATGCATCTTTATCTTCTTACCATATTTAATGACTCAGTACCAAAGCCCTGTTTTAAAACTTTTTTTTTCTTTCTAGCAAGAAAACACATAGAATTCCATTTGCCATTTTCAGTGAAACTCTAAAGTGTGTTTTGCCCACCAGAACTTATTCTACATGGCCCCAGATGAAATGGTCAGTATTGTTTCCCCAGGATGCAGATGCCTCGGAAGTACTTTTTTTACCCTCATTTCAAGGGATCAGTTATTTTTTTATTTTATTTTATTTTTGCGGTACGCGGGACTCTCACTGTCGTGGCCTCTCCCGTTGCGGAGCACAGGCTCCGGACGCACAGGCTCAGCGGCCATGGCTCACGGGCCCAGCCGCTCCGCGGCATGCGGGATCTTCCCGGACCGGGGCACGAACCCGTGTCCCCTGCATCGGCAGGCGGACTCTCAACCACTGCGCCACCAGGAAAGCCCGGGATCAGTTATTTTAATCAAAGATCAGCTGGTCCTTCCTGAGAACACAGTGGCAACAAACTTAATAAATAGTCTGCCCTGGTAAGACTAGACATTAACTATCTAAAACATAGTTAACAACAGTACGCCAGTCAACGAGTGCACTTTTTACTTCACGTCTGGGGAGTTTAGGTGCCTCCAATTGAATAGGGGCCACGGTGCTAGTTATCAAATTGACAGTCCTGACCTGACCTCTAAAAGTGGCTGTAAAGCAGCGCCTAGTAAATTAAGATAAATGCCAAATCTCTCTGAGGAAACAGGCCTATATCGTGACTATGAAATGGGCATTCGGGTTTGAGGCCAAGACTTCACAATACATATATAAATACCAGCCTGGGCACGAGGGGAGACAAGCCCTCAATGACTGAACACAAGGTAACGGTGGCTCACTTTACTCAGTATTACGATTGGCTGGAGATTTTAAATTCATTTTTAAAAACCAGACTATTGTACCACAGGGTAAAGATTTTATTATCCTCGGTAATGGGATCGACTATGCCAAGGTGTAGAAGCAGAAAATGAGATCTGCCGATCTCAGTGCCGAGACAGGGGGTGATAGAAAGCCACAACAGGTCACTTTGTGGGTCTTTTCAATGTTGCAGCGGCCTGGAAACCTGGGGAGGCCCGTCCAGGAAATGTCTGGCTCCAGCTAGGAAAGATGGGAGAAGTTCAACTAGATCTGGTTTTAGGCAGTAGAATAAAGTCAAAACGGGCGCTTACTGTACCTGTGCTGTTCCAAGGTTACTGGAATACTAACCTCAAGGAGCCAAAGGCACTAAGTAGTTCAGGAGAGAGGTTACTGATCTGGCCCGGTCCCTCAGAGGCCATTGCCAAAGAGTGCAGAGAAGCCAGCAGAGTCACCGCCTGCCTGAGACGCCATCCATAAACAACCAAAACGGGTCAAACACCCCCGAAGACAAGAGACACGCCACAAACCTTCAACCTGAATTTTCATTTTTATCCACTGAGTTCATATGAATCTTGTTCCTTCTTCCATCCTTCCTGTTCACTGAAACTTGTCCCTACTTATTTTGCTTCCCTCTGTTTCGCAGATTTATTGCTTCCTGCATTGATATTTGGGGAAGAAGAAAAAAGAGGCTGTGATTTAGGTTCCTGTGAAGGCTCAGATTAAATACAGTGCTTCTTTCTCCCTAAGGCCTTCTACTTGGCCAAGCTTAAATGAGGTGATGAGCCGTTAACTCAGAACCCTCTGCCCACCGCCTTAGTCTGTGCTGACCTCCAGCCAGACTCGTGGGGATGACAAGCAAAATGATGAGTGGCCAGGCATCCTCTCTGGAGTGTTCCACCAACCAAGGCAAACAAATACTCTGCAAACTGCACCAACAACCCTAAACTATCAATGTGCATAATCCCCAAAAGACATAGGCACACGTCTACTCAGATTTTTATAGGCAAAAGTCCACCCAGCTTTCTTGAGCCAGAAGGAAGCCATGAAGATCTCAGCTCCTCTGTCTTCCCTCTATCCCTTAACATTTATGATTCACTAAAACACGAGTTTCTCTCTCCACAGGAGAAATCAGTGACATTGACTGTCACCTGTCACCCCTAGGACGGGTTATATTTCCTTTGACCCAGTAGTTCCCCAGGACCAAGGTGTTTCCCCTCTTTAGAGAGATTAGCCTTTAAAATTTTTGATCTGGTCTTTTTCTGCCCCCTCAGGTCATGGATTATATGGGACTTTTGAAATGTTATCCTCCTGGAGGAAAACTAGAGAAGACCAACACGTTAAAGAGAGAACTGCAGCAGTCTATGCAGACTCCATGCTCTCCTTTTCTCTCACCACTGCCATGTACCTGGTCACCTTTGGCATAGGGGCCAGCCCTTTCACGAACATTGAGGCAGCCAGGATTTTCTGCTGCAATTCCTGTATCGCAATCTTCTTCAACTACCTCTATGTACTCTCGTTTTATGGTTCCAGCCTGGTATTCACTGGCTACATAGAAAACAATTACCAGCATAGTATCTTCTGTAGGAAAGTCCCAAAGCCCGAGGCATTGCAGGAGAAGCCCGCATGGTACAGGTTTCTCCTGACGGCCAGGTTCAGCGAGGACACAACTGACGGCGAGGAAGCGAACACTTACGAGAGTCACCTATTGGTATGTTTCCTCAAACGCTATTACTGTGACTGGATAACCAACACCTATGTCAAGCCTTTTGTAGTTCTCTTTTACCTTATTTATATTTCCTTTGCCTTAATGGGCTATCTGCAGGTCAGTGAAGGGTCAGACCTTAGTAACATCGTAGCAACGGCGACACAAACCATTGAGTACACTACTGCCCAGCAAAAGTACTTTAGCAACTACAGTCCGGTGATTGGGTTTTACATATACGAGTCTATAGAATACTGGAACACTAGTGTCCAAGAAGACGTGCTAGAATACACCAAGGGGTTTGTGCGAATATCCTGGTTTGAGAGCTATTTAAATTACCTTCGGAAACTCAACGTGACCACTGGCTTGCCTAAGAAAAATTTCACAGACATGTTGAGAAATTCCTTCCTGAAAGCCCCCCAATTTTCACATTTTCAAGAGGATATCATCTTCTCTAAAAAGTACAACGATGAGGTTGATGTAGTGGCCTCCAGAATGTTTTTGGTGGCCAAGACCATGGAAACGAACAGAGAAGAACTCTATGATCTCCTGGAGACCCTGAGGAGACTTTCTGTCACCTCCAAGGTGAAGTTCATCGTCTTCAATCCGTCCTTCGTGTACATGGATCGATACGCCTCCTCTCTGGGAGCCCCCCTGCACAACTCCTGCATCAGTGCTTTGTTCCTGCTCTTCTTCTCGGCATTCCTGGTGGCAGATTCTCTGATTAATGTCTGGCTCACTCTAACGGTTGTGTCCGTGGAGTTTGGAGTTATAGGTTTCATGACATTATGGAAAGTAGAACTGGACTGCATCTCTGTGCTATGCTTAATTTACGGAATTAACTACACAATTGACAACTGTGCTCCACTATTATCCACCTTTGTTCTGGGCAAGGATTTCACAAGAACGAAGTGGGTAAAAAATGCCCTGGAAGTGCATGGGGTAGCTATTTTACAGAGTTACCTCTGCTATCTTGTTGGTCTGATTCCTCTTGCAGCTGTGCCTTCAAATCTGACCTGTACACTGTTCAGGTGCTTGTTTTTAATAGCATTTGTCACCTTCTTTCACTGCTTTGCCATTTTACCTGTGATACTGACTTTCCTGCCACCCTCTAAGAAAAAAAGGAAAGAGAAGAAAAATCCTGAAAATCGGGAGGAAATTGAGTGTGTAGAAATGGTGGATATCGATAGTACCAGAGTGGTTGACCAAATTACAACAGTGTGATAGCATCTGCTTGTTATATTTTCACCCTAGGTCTTATCAAGAGCAAAGGGATGATGTTAATGGAAACAAATTGAAAGTTTTTCTTTGGTTTTTAAGAATAAGAAATAGGCATTGCCAAAAAAATGTAAAGGACAAGGTGGGGAAATGGGCATTGCAAATTTTCAATCTTTAAAACAAAAGGCTGTCATCAGAGAAAATTTACACACACACACACACACACACACACACACACACACACACACCCTGGGAGACTCACAGTCTCTTAAACTAAGATCAAATAAGCAAAAGCTTATTAGCAAGCAGAATCCTCTTTTATTCACACTGCAGATGTTGCTGGTATTGTGACAAAAACCTCCTGATTGAAAGGTCAGCTGCCAAGGCAGAAATAGCTTTGAGCATTGCTCAAACAATAAAGCTTCCAGAACTTCTGCAGAGCGGTAGCTCCAAGCAGGGTCTGTGGTTTAAGGTCTAAGGTCTTTGCCATCTCATCTATCCCCCCAACACCCCAAGGAGATGTTTGTGAAAGTTCTGGCCACCAAAAGCAAGCCAGAACCTCAGAGACAGACACATGGCGGAATGGCCATCACCCATGGACTGAGACTGAGTCACCTCTAAACTCACCCAGGTGAGGCAGTTTTGTTGTCCAGAATGAATTTATCATACGCCCCACCCACCCACCATCGATATACTTTTAACATTGGTATGGTTTGGTTAATGTACCTTTAAACCAATGACAGCTCCAGCAATGCAGAGTTAAGGCAATTCTATTTCGGTATATCTTGTTGCTTGTCACCAAATGGATCTGCTTCATTAGTTACAGCTCTTGGCAAGAGGCTCTGAGTACCCAAAACCACAGAGCCAAACCCAAATACCTGGCATGATGAAGGAAAAGCAGGTGCCTACTTGAACCCACAGATAGTATTTCCATTTTGACAAAAAAAAAAAAAAAAAAAAAGGCCAGCTGGTACAGCTGTTTGCGGTTTGGCTCTACATGCATTTTTTTTTTTTTTTTTTGCATGGATGCCCAGAAATAACATCTGCCCACACATAGCTGAGGAAGGAGAAATGAACACTGACATGGTTATCTGCCACAGCTTCCCACTTGTAGTGCCAGTCTGCCTTCGCTCAGGAGACATGCTTGCTCAGAGATACAGAGAAGAAAAGTCCTGAAACTTCGTAAGTCCTGAAACTGAGAACTTCAGGCAGACATAAAGGGCTGAAAGTGAGATAAATGGAAATGACTGGAAGATGTAATCACCACCATAAATCTATCAACGATGACAGTCAAGCTTTCCTGCTAACCTGGCTGCACTTTCATCTTCCTGGTCCCCACGCCCCCCCACCTTCGTTGGTACCCCTCTACTTCCTTGCACGGCCCTTCTGTACATTATCGAGCCTAGATGTTTATACTGTTGACTTGCAGTATCTACAGGATCTAAACAGAAATGGTTTGATCTGAAGAGGCTGTGTATGTTGCCCCCGACCCCTGCATTTCTTTAAGTCTATAAAAATGAAGCTAAAACCTGGTCACACTTGAGGTAAATGTCTACAGTATTTTTCCCTTTTAGAGACGTAGCTTATTTAGACATCTGTAGTGGTAAGCATTTCCCCAAAGCACCTTACCTTTCTGGACCTTAGCGGATGTACTGTGCAACTTCCCCATCCCCTGCAGAGGAGGAAACTGAGACCTAGGAGAATAAAGTGACTCACCCAGGGTCACACCACTGGAGGGTTTCCATCATTTTAGCATGCCTAAGACAGGGCAGGCCAATTTTAGATCTTCTCATAAGAGGGCTACTACTCCCTTCAAAGTACATTTCCAAGGAAGAAACATAGGACTTATTGGCCATAAGGCAGACTTTTTTTTAATGTCTGGGTAATGTTTGGGATTTAGGTTTATCATTGTCTTTCCAGACAGCAAAAATTCCCAAATGATTCAGATGTAACTACACCAAGTGCAAACCTGTGCTTTCTATTTCATGTACTGTTGTTCACACAGTTCTAAATATATGTGCAGGGGATCATAGCTAGTGCATTACACACTTGTTCAATCTCTCCTGCAAACACACTAAGTGATCATACCAATGTGTTATGCACTCAACTAGAAGATAATGAGCTTTAATCTAAGGACAAATGCAATCCTCGAAAAAGGGCAAGTTCGCATAATAGATCTGCGATCAATTCTCTCTCCAAGGGGCCTGCAACTAGGCTATCATTGATAAAACACAGCTGAAGAGGGGATTGGTTTTATTCTTAAATCATATGTTGCTAAATCATTTTCTGAAGAGCGTGTTCTAAATCAGCCATTGATTTAGTGCCAGCCACGTGGAGCACCTTGGGTTACAGTGACTCCACAAAACTGATACAACACATACCAATTAAGCAGATTTTGTTGAGAATTTAACCATTCAGTTTGGTCAACCAGAATGACTTACTGTGGAACTTTATTTTATGACAGATAGTAGTTTTCCCTCCTGATTGGGTCTCTGCACACCTTGGCATATTGTATATTTAAATGAAGGGCATTTTCAGACTTGTCAACTTCTCTTTTCAGCACCTGAAATCAAAGCTTATGGAATTCTGACTGTGGAATGAATGAATTATTCTGGGGGGAGTCTGCATGCCAAGATTGACTACTTATTATTTATTGTTAGATCATTATTACTTATTTGTTAATATTCATTATTAATAACTGCTCTGATAGCATTGGTTTAGCCCCACCATGGAGAAGACATTTTGAAAATAGGTCAGAATCACATCCCCCCAAAATTTAAGTCTTTACTTCATGAAGTTTTACTTTTTCAATTGCTATAAAGAGGGAAGAACGATCCTAGCAAACACTTGCAAAAGTTTTATTTTTCAATTAATTGCAACCAAGACGTTAATGTCCACTTTACCAAAGAAACTTATTCGGTTGGTTTTGAGTTGGTATTTATTGTTTGTTTACCAAAGAAAATATTCCATTCATCAAAAATATTTCCCCTGCTCAACTAAAAAAAAAAAAAAAACTGATACTTGGGCTTTCTTGGCCATTCGTAAAGAAAAAAAGAAAAGTCAGGGTAAAGGTAATGACATTCTCTCATTGAGTTAAACTCAGCAGAAGATGTAAATTCACAAGAAGCTTGGGGTTTGCAAGAAAGAAAATGACACTTGAAATAGGGCATTATTGTTAAGTCCTATAGCAATGGCCCAATGAATAGCATGAGGGCTCCTCGGGCTAAAAGGAGCATATTTGTTGCACAGAAAAAATAAGATAATCGCTGATGAAACTCCTTCGCCATTGTTCCAGCTCATAAGTTTAGTTTGGGGTTTGGGGGGGTTTTAGGTTTTGGGGTTTTGCTTTGCTTTGGTTTGTGACATTTGTTTGTGTTTGCTTGTTTTGCTCCTACCTTTTCTACCATTTCTACCCCCTCAATGTTCAGGCAGAAGGGAGCTGACCAGATGCCATCCTCCATGGCTACACTTATTTGTGCAATATGCTGCTCTGAACAAGGCCCTTGACAACCCTTTTATTTTAACTAACCACCACCCAATTGTTCTAAGTGGCATTCTGGGACCATTACATCACTTTCCTCCAGCCCCAGCAATGGAGCGTGGCTGTGTCTATCTCAAGAACGAGTGGGCTGGGCAGCCGCCCTGGGGGTGTGGCATGAGTCAGAGCCTCTTGGACACAAATGATATCCTCCTTATAATGGCTTTTTATTCCTTCGGATCCTATTAAAGTAGCCCTGCAGCTTATAGTAGTGTTTGATCTCTGTGAATCTCTGTTTTCTCATCTGTAAAATGGCGATAATAACAGTAACTATCTTTCAATTCAGCAAATACTTACTGAGTGCCTAATATCACCCAGATACTGTTCTAGAGACTGGGGACAGCAGTAAACAAATCACATTAAAAAAAAATCTGCCCTCGAGAGCCTACATTTGAGTGATATCGTGGGTTTACTGTAAGGATTAACGTGAGAAGATGTTCAGAGAGCACTCGTGGCAAGGCCCGGCATAGAGAAGGAACTCAAGACATTATTATTTGTAATCTGTCCATCCCACACAGTAGCACTAGAGCTCAGGATGGAAAGCTACAGAGAAGCAGATTTGTGCAGATCAGAGCCCAGGATTAGGGCTATGTAAAAACGCAGAGTTGTCCTGGTCACTTTAAGACATTCAAAATTTGGCTGGATCATCAGTTAGTGGAGTGAGTGTGAAGGTGGCACAAGCCCTAGATGGTGGAGTTGGATTGTAATCCTTGAAAGAAAGGGATACAGGCAGTTGGGAATGGAGTGGGGAGGGGAGGGCGCTTATTTCATTACTATGCCCGGCTTGTCTGAAGACATTTGAACATTCCTTTGGGGTAATTTGCTTTTAAGTCTGTGCTACATAAAAAGCACCAGGTATTTAAAGACAAAGTTCCTATTTTTTTAAAGCATGGTAAATCTGCAACACGAAGGAAAATATTAAATTAGTACTACCAGATTCTCTGGCAAAGAACTGAGAATGGCTTCAGCCAACACATTGCAGAGTACCTCCCCGTGGTGGTTACAACTGTTTATTTCTGTTTCATGCCAGTCCAGGAGAAAGCAAAGAGGAAAGTGAATGAGCTAAAATCCATTCACCTGAATAGGCAGTGTCAGGCAGTCCTCCCCAGCCCGCCTCTCACCTGCCCCCCTTCGGCCCAGGTGATGTGTTTGAAGTCCTCTGATACCTGTGAGGGCACCATGCAAGGAAGAGGAAGTGAGGTGAGCAGACAGCTATGGCCTGTGTGTCAATTTTCAGGTTAGATTAAAATGAGCACGGCAAGGGTTTGGAGGAGCCGACCCGGGGAAAGAAGGTTTCTTTTCAAAGTACAAAGAAAGCAACGTCTACCAAGGAGGTGACCCACAGAGGGCCCTTGGTGGAAGGAATGCTGTTCCTGTGGGACACGCCAGCCTCTTCCCCCTCCAGAATGTTGACACCAGATGAACCGTTGGATAGAATTAAGCTTACCCTCCTGTTTTTCACTTAGGAAAATGGAAACCTGCAGAAGTGAAATCACACGCACAGAGCCAGTAAGAAGCAGATACAGGACTATGATTGAAGTCTCCCAGCTCCTAGCCTCAGTCCTTTCTCCATTCTGCCACTTTACTGCCAAATTCTATGTGTCTAAATTACGGGCTCTTAACCTGGGGGCCATGAATGAGTTGGTGGGAGGGCGGGACTCTGAACTCCTTAAAATTGAATTATACGCAAAAATGTGTATATATGTTCCATATGTGCATTTTCCTAAAGAGAGTTCATAGCTGTCATCAGTTTTCAAAAGAGGTCTGCGACCCCAAAAGGGTGAAGAGCAACTGTCCTCAATTAATAAAGACCTCATTGGGAGTGTGACCCTGGTGTCCTCATTTTGGCTAATGGGCAATCAAGAATTTCTCAACCATCTTTTCTCCAAGGAGCCAAAACTGCTTCTAGGTGTTGGTCTCTTCATGCCCAGCCAAGTGCCTACTACTTTTCCTCTATTCCTCATTCATTCATTTATTTAATCTGCAAACATGTTTTCATTGTCCAATCTATGTTCTAGCACCAGTTAAACACACTCTCCAGGGTGAGACTGGGGAAAGGACCCCTCTGCATCATGCTCTTATTGGCAGAAAGAATACTAGGCCGCTACCACATTCTTACTGTTGCAACAAAGGAATATATAGCCTCAGAATTACAGTAACCGCTCCCCACACATAGACACACACAGAGCGGGCAGCCAGCAAAGGTGACATGTGGACGT